>NC_140257.1:1811886-1824386 GCF_949987555.1 Borostomias antarcticus | reverse complement strand
GCACAACTTCTTTCTCTTAAACACTCATCTGTCCATTCTCTCTACCTCCGGAGAGAGGGAGGCAGTGGTGCACCATGGGATGAGTTCAGAACAGGCCAGAACTAGCATAGCACCCTTACAGAACAGGCCAGAACTAGCATAGCACCCTTACATAACAGGACATACAGTACACACAGAGCAGGAAGATGAAGGCTTTGACAGACAGACATCATGACCGGGAGATCTTTTGTAGATAGATACCAGAGCATTGCAGACTGAATAACTATATCATTAACCCTGACCGTCTTGTGCTTTCACTGCTGTTACTTGATTCAGCTAAGACAACGCTAACTACGATTAGGAGGGGAGAACTCACCAGTCTAGGTGTCTACTTGGTCAGGAGTGTATTGTGGCAGTGCTCATGGTTACCAGGTTGACTAGAGGGTAGGTTAGTACACTAAACAAGAATAACAGGAACTGTGTACTAGTAACTACGTGGTCTAGCAGCTAACCTGGCAGCTCATACGTGTTGGTTTCTAGGTAGACAAGCAGGTATAGGTACTAGTTACCAGACACACTTAAACCTTCTAAACTAGCAGTGAGGTACTAGTTACCAGGTGACTTCCTGCTAGCGTGGAGGTCAGTCAGAAGACTGTGCTCAGTCTCTGTGGTCCCTACAGGAGAGACAGACAGACCGTCTCTGTGTTCCCTACAGGAGAGACAGACAGACTGTCTCTGTGTTCCCTACAGGAGAGACAGACAGACAGGCAGCATGGCGACGGTCACCAGGCACGGCTCCCCGCCCACTTCCTCTGTCCCCGGCGTTGCGGCGCAGTGGCGTCCACGCTCGTGTCCCTGTCTTCTGATTGGATGTCTCCGGTGAGTCACGAGCAGGAGGGGCGGAGCCGAGTCCCTCCCTCTTCCCCGATCAAGAAAGCTTCTCCTCAGCAGACGGCGCCCAACCGTCGCCCCCGGCGACGCCCGTCACCGCCTGCCGTCAGAAGAAAGGGTCTCTGTCAGTGATCGTTTCTACGGAGACGGAGGAAACAGCCTGAGAGTTGACCAAGTGACGTGTGTGATCAGGGACAGAGCTGATGTCCAGAAACAAACGTCTGTCCCCTGTGGGAGGGGAGGGGCCCAGTGTGTCTACCTGTCTCACTGCCCTGTGGGAGGGGAGGGGCCCAGTGTGTCTACCTGTCTCACTGCCCTGTGGGAGGGGAGGGGCCCAGTGTGTCTACCTGTCTCACTGCCCTGTGGGAGGGGAGGGGCCCAGTGTGTCTACCTGTCTCACTGCCCTGTGGGAGGGGAGGGGCCCAGTGTGTCTACCTGTCTCACTGCCCTGTGGGAGGGGAGGGGCCCAGTGTGTCTACCTGTCTCACTGCCCTGTGTAGGTCTGCTCCTAGTGTTTGTAGACCAAAAGGGGAGAGAGACCGATGCTGTACCTGTGTGTGACTGGACCAGCCTATAGGAGAGACCGATGCTGTACCTGTGTGTGACTGGACCAGCCTATAGGAGAGACCGATGCTGTACCTGTGTGTGACTGGACCAGCCTATAGGAGAGACCGATGCTGTACCTGTGTGTGACTGGACCAGCCTATAGGAGAGACCGATGCTGTACCTGTGTGTGACTGGACCAGCCTATAGGAGAGACCGATGCTGTACCTGTGTGTGACTGGACCAGCCTATAGGAGAGACCGATGCTGTACCTGTGTGTGACTGGAGCAGCCTATAGGAGCGGCCGATGCTGTACCTGTGTGTGACTGGACCAGCCTATAGGAGCGGGCGATGCTGTACCTGTGTGTGACTGGACCAGCCTATAGGAGCGGGCGATGCTGTACCTGTGTCTGACTGGACCAGCCTATAGGAGCGGCCGATGCTGTACCTGTGTCTGACTGGAGCAGCCTATAGGAGCGGCCGATGCTGTACCTGTGTCTGACTGGACCAGCCTATAGGAGCGGCCGATGCTGTACCTGTGTCTGACTGGACCAGCCTATAGGAGCGACCGATGCTGTACCTGTGTGTGACTGGACCAGCCTATAGGAGCGGCCGATGCTGTACCTGTGTGTGACTGGAGCAGTGGAGCCGTAGGAGTGGAGCAGCTGGGTGCTGGCCACCTCCAGGTTCCAGTCGAACATCTCCAGGATCTTCAGACAGTCCGACCTGGGCCTCAGACCCAGACAGAACAGCTGCTCCACCTGGGGGGCGGGGGGGGGGGGTCAGGTATTTGTGTGCACACAAGGAACATCAGCCCCCAGTGCGTTCACAGCCCCTCACCTTGAGGTGGTGCACGGCTTTCTGCACGTTCCAGCTGTGGTTCTGCAGCGCTGCCTGGCATTCCTCCATGGTCACCCCGTGGACCGCCTCCTGCACCTGGAGCCAGCATCACAATCACATCACAATCACATTCACAATCACATCACATCACAATCACAATCACAATCACATTCACAATCACATCACATCACAATCACAATCACAATCACAATCACATCACAATCACATCACATCACAATCACAATCACATCACAATCACATTCACAATCACATCACATCACATCACAATCACAATCACATTCACAATCACATCACATCACAATCACAATCACAATCACAATCACATCACATCACAATCACATCACCATCACATCACAATCACATCACATCACATCACATCACAATCACAATCACAATCACATCACAATCACAATCACAATCACAATCACAATCACATCACAATCACAATCACAATCACAATCACATCACAATCACAATCACAATCACAATCACATCACATCACAATCACAATAAAAATCACAATCACATTCACAATCATATGACAATCACCATCACAATCACATGTATTTTGTCTAGGTCAGTTTTTCACACATACTAGGAGTTTGTTCTGGACTGCTGGTGCACATCACTAATTAATAGACCCCAATAGACAGGGTGCAAGGACAGGACAGGACAGTGTGTGTGTGTGTGTGTGTGTGTGTGTGTGTGTGTGTGTGTGTGTGTGTGTGTGTGTGTGTGTGTATATATACACACATGCAATGTGTTTATGTAGGTGCAATGTGTTTTTATACAATATATGTGCTTTGTACGGTACAGGAGTGTGTAGTAGTGATCCACAATACAATCCAAGGTCAAGTGCGTAGAGAGTAACCCTGGACTCACACGTATGCGTTGCTAGGCTTTGCTTCAACGCTTGACGATGGGCCTGACGCTCGCAACAACAACCAATCACATTGTCTAAAACGTCTTTTTTGGAAAACCATGGAGGACAATATCAACGATATGACAAATACAAAACTACACGACTAGCATATCAGTAGCCTAATGTCACTGACCCAAAACTATTTAGAAAGTTAACTGCAACAACTGCTTAAGGTGCATCATTGTTGTTTCTGGTAAAAGCTAGGTTTGGACACAGCTAACAGCCATTCGGCTAACTTGAGCTAGCTAGCGTTAGGTATTATCGAATGGTTAATGCCAGCTGTGTGGTGGCACTCAAATGATGGTGGCTAGCGAGTAGAGCAGCAGGTTCTGCTGGATTTTCCTCTGGCTGCAACATCATTGAAACGTGAGAATCAGCTAGTATTTGCAATCTAAATATAATGTTACCCCTTATGTGCAATATAAAGAAACATTGATGAACGTTAGCTAGCTAGCAAGCAAGCCGTATAGCCTGTCATGTAGCTAGCAACAACCAGCGATCTATCAAAACAAGTGAAGAGGGGGGTATTTTGATAAACTGACTATATTTCGAGAATCTACATAGGTACTTTCTCGCCTGAATTTTTTTTATAAGTGACATAGTACCCATCGTACAGACAAAATTACAACAGTTGAGTAATGGCGGCGGATGAGATGCATGAACAGCCTGTGACATCAGCGGCTCATGAATGAAACCCATTGGCTAGCGGCTGCGGTAACGCTTCAAAAAGTTGAAGTTTTCTCAACTATCAACACAAGCTACGCGAGCAACGCGAAACAACTGAACCACAACGCAACAACAATTCCGTTCGGCAACGCATGATGCTGCTCCATTCAAAGTGAACGAGAAGTGTCAAAGTTGAAGCCTGAGACGCATACGTGTGAGTCCAGCGTAAGAGGGGAGAGTCAGAGGGGGAGAGTCAGAGGGGGAGAGAGTCAGAGAGGAGAGAGAGTCAGAGGGGAGAGTCAGAGGAGAGAGAGGCAGAGGGGAGAGTCAGAGGGGAGAGAGTCAGAGGAGAGAGAGTCAGAGGAGAGAGAGTCAGAGGAGAGAGAGTCAGAGGAGAGAGAGTCAGAGGGGAGAGAGTCAGAGGAGAGAGAGTCAGAGGAGAGAGAGTCAGAGAGGAGAGAGAGTCAGAGGAGAGAGAGTCAGAGGGGAGAGTCAGAGGGGAGAGAGTCAGAGAGGAGAGAGAGTCAGAGGAGAGAGAGAGTCAGAGGAGAGAGAGTCAGAGGGGAGAGAGTCAGAGGGGAGAGAGTCAGAGGGGAGAGAGTCAGAGGGGAGAGAGTCAGAGGGGAGAGTCAGAGGGGAGAGAGTCAGAGGGGAGAGAGAGTCAGAGGACAGAGAGTCAGAGGAGAGAGAGTCAGAGGAGAGAGAGAGTCAGAGGAGAGAGAGTCAGAGGAGAGAGAGAGTCAGGGGAGAGAGAGTCAGAGGAGAGAGTCAGAGGAGAGAGAGTCAGAGGAGAGAGAGAGTCAGAGGGGAGAGAGTCAGAGGAGAGAGAGTCAGAGGAGAGAGAGTCAGAGGAGAGAGAGAGTCAGGGGAGAGAGAGTCAGAGGAGAGAGAGTCAGAGGAGAGAGTCAGAGGGGAGAGAGTCAGAGGGGGAGAGAGTCAGAGGGGAGAGAGTCAGAGGAGAGAGAGTCAGAGGAGAGAGAGTCAGAGGGAAGAGAGTCAGAGAGGGGAGAGAGTCAGAGGAGAGAGAGTCAGAGGGGAGAGAGTCAGAGGGGAGAGAGTCAGAGGGGAGAGAGTCAGAGAGGAGAGAGAGTCAGAGAGGGAAGAGAGTCAGAGAGGGGAGAGAGTCAGAGGGGAGAGAGTCAGAGGGGAGAGAGTCAGAGGGGAGAGAGTCAGAGGAGAGAGAGTCAGAGGAGAGAGAGTCAGAGAGGAGAGAGAGTCAGAGGAGAGAGAGTCAGAGGGGAGAGAGTCAGAGGAGAGAGTCAGAGGGGAGAGAGTCAGAGGGGAGAGAGTCAGAGGGGAGAGAGTCAGAGAGGAGAGAGAGTCAGAGGGGAGAGAGTCAGAGGGGAGAGAGTCAGAGGGGAGAGAGTCAGAGGGAGAGAGTCAGAGGGGAGAGAGTCAGAGGAGAGAAAGTCAGAGGGGAGAGAGTCAGAGAGGAGAGAGAGTCAGAGGGGAGAGAGTGAGGGGAGAGTCAGAGAGGAGAGAGAGTCAGAGGGGAGAGAGTCAGAGGGGAGAGAGTCAGAGGAGAGAGAGAGTCAGAGGAGAGAGTCAGAGGGGAGAGTCAGAGGGGAGAGAGTCAGAGGGAGAGAGTCAGAGGAGAGAGAGTCAGAGGAGAGAGTCAGAGGAGAGAGAGACAGAGGGGAGAGAGAGTCAGAGGGGAGAGAGTCAGAGGGGAGAGAGTCAGAGGAGAGAGAGTCAGAGGGGAGAGAGAGAGTCAGAGGAGAGAGAGAGTCAGATGGGAGAGAGTCAGAGGGGAGAGAGTCAGAGAGGAGAGTCAGAGGGAGAGAGTCAGAGGAGAGAGAGTCAGAGGGGAGAGAGTCAGAGGAGAGAGAGTCAGAGGAGAGAGTCAGAGGGAAGAGAGTCAGAGGGGAGAGAGTCAGAGGGGAGAGAGAGTCAGAGGAGAGAGTCAGAGGGGAGAGAGTCAGAGGGGAGAGAGTCAGAGGGGAGAGAGAGTCAGGGGAGAGAGAGTCAGAGGGGAGAGAGTCAGAGGAGAGAGAGTCAGAGGGGAGAGAGAGTCAGAGGGGAGAGAGAGTCAGAGGAGAGAGTCAGAGGGGAGAGTCAGAGGGGAGAGAGTCAGAGGGAGAGAGTCAGAGGAGAGAGAGTCAGAGGAGAGAGTCAGAGGAGAGAGAGACAGAGGGGAGAGAGAGTCAGAGGGGAGAGAGTCAGAGGGGAGAGAGTCAGAGGAGAGAGAGTCAGAGGGGAGAGAGTCAGAGGGAAGAGAGTCAGAGAGGAGAGAGAGTCAGAGGGGAGAGAGTCAGAGGGGAGAGAGTCAGAGGGGAGAGAGTCAGAGGGGAGAGAGTCAGAGGAGAGAGTCAGAGGGGGGAGAGTCAGAGGGAAGAGAGTCAGAGGGGAGAGAGTCAGAGGGGAGAGAGTCAGAGGAGAGAGAGTCAGAGGGGAGAGAGTCAGAGGGGGGAGAGTCAGAGGAGAGAGAGTCAGAGAGGAGAGAGAGTCAGAGGGAAGAGAGTCAGAGGGGAGAGAGTCAGAGGGGAGAGAGTCAGAGGGGAGAGAGAGTCAGAGAGGAGAGAGTCAGAGGAGAGAGAGTCAGAGGGGAGAGTCAGAGGGGAGAGAGTCAGAGAGGAGAGAGTCAGAGGGGAGAGAGTCAGAGGGGAGAGTCAGAGGAGAGAGAGTCAGAGGGGAGAGAGTCAGAGGGGAGAGAGTCAGAGGGGAGAGAGTCAGAGGGGAGAGAGTCAGAGGGGAGAGAGAGTCAGAGGGAGAGAGAGTCAGAGGGGAGAGAGTCAGAGGGGAGAGAGTCAGAGGGGAGAGAGAGTCAGAGGGGAGAGTCAGGGGGGAGAGAGTCAGAGGGGAGAGTCAGAGAGGAGAGTCAGAGGGGAGAGAGTCAGAGGGGGACATGGGCCTTGTTGATGAGGCTGGTAGCAGTCGGGAAGAAGCTGCTATTGTGGTGAGGGGTTGTGGTCCTGATGGACTGCAGCCTACTGCTGGAGGGGTGGTTCAAAGAGAGTTCCAGGGTGGAAGGGATTGGCCACGATCTGTCTTTCCTCTTCAGGGCCCTGGAGGGTTGGCAGGTTGCAGAGCGGATGATGCGCTGCAGTCTGGCCTTGTCTTTGGCTGTGGCAGCAGAGAACCAGGTGGTGATGGAGGAGGTGAGGATGGATTGGATGATGGAGGTGTAGAAGAGTACCATCATTGCCTTTGGCAGGGTCAGCATCCTCAGCTGCCTCAGGAAGTACATCTTCTGCTGTGTTTCTTGGTGAGGGAGCTGATGTTCAGCTCCACTTGAGGTCCCAGGAGATGATGGTGCCCAGGGAGTGGACTGGGGAGTCACCAGGGTGATGAAGGCGGGTTGGGGGGGCTGGGGCTGGGTTCTTCCTGAAGTCCACAACCATCTTCACTCTGTCCTAAGAGCATTGAGCTGCAGGTAACCTGGAGCTCCAGGTTTCTCCAGGGATGGTCAATCTCCCACCTGGATCTCCCTCCCATCTCCCTTGGGGATGAGCCCAATGAGGGTGGTGTCGTCCGCACATTTAAGGAGTTTGACCGACTGGTACCTGGAGGTGCAGCTGTCAGTACAGGAAGACCGCTTCCTGTCAGACAAGAAGTCGGTGATCCAGGTGGAGTCAGGCACATGCACCTGGGAGAGCTTGTCCTCCAGCCAGCCGGGGAGGATGGTGTTGAAGGCGGAGCTGAAGTCCAACAACAGGATCCTGGCGTAGGCGCCTGCGGAGTTCAAGTACTGGAGGATGAAATGGACGGCCATGTTTACTGCAACGTCCACAGACCTGTTGGCTCTGTACATTAGGTGAACTGCAGGGGTCCAGGACTGGGTCCGTGGTAAATCTGAGGTGGAGCAGAACAAGGCGCTCAAAAGCCTTCAATACTACGGAGGTCAGGGCGACGGGTCAATAGTCCGGTGACCCTTGCTTTCTTGGGGACGGGGATGATGGTGGAGGTCTTGAGCCAGGCTGGAACATGACATGTCTCTAGGGAGGTGTTGACGATGTCACTGAACACCGGAGACAGCTGATCAGCACAGAACCTCAGAATGGAGAGAGAAAGACGGAGTCTGGTCCAGCTGATTTGCTGTCCCTTTTTCTGTCCTTTGAACAGCCTATTTCCACCTTTCTCCAGGATGGCTGTGTTGCGGGGGTGTGGGGGGGGGGGGGGTGGAGGTCTTGGGCTGATGAATGGAGTCGCGGGGGTGACAGGAGAGTCCCATAGTCAATAGTTAACACACACACATACACACACAATCAGGTCAGAGCCAGCAACTGCCCTATGACGCCCCCTGCTGGCCAATGACTGCAAAGGAAGCACCGAAAACCAACAAAGAAAATTGTGATCAACAACCGAAAAAAAATAAAAGCCTCTAATAAAATCTATCCATGACTCACCATTTGAACCCTGTGGGCAGTGGTGGTTCCTGGCCCCTCGGTCCTGCTGGAGGGGGCCAGCGCCAGGGCTGCCAGCCCGTCTGCGCTCACCCTGGCCGGGCTGAGAGAGGCCTGCACACTGGGCTGGACCCCCATGCACCCGCCGCCTCCTCCACTCAGGCTGCTGTTGTTGTTGGAGGAGAAGTTGGCCTTCAGCTCCCCGGCCGGCCCCGGCCTCTGCCCCGCCTGGGCGTGGCCGCCCTGCCCCTGCCCCTGGGCGTGGTTGCTCCCCTGGGGCAGGCTCACCACCATGGGCCTGACGGTGGCCGTGTTGGCCGGCCTCCTCCCCTCCCCGCCGCGCCCGGCCGGGCCCTCCGCCTGGCGGAAGAAGCGCGCGTAGCGGTCCAGGTACGGCGGCCTCTCCGGGAGGAGGTAGTAGTGGGTGTTGCTGACCTTGCGCCCATCCCTCACGATGGGCAGGATGCAGGGCCCCCCCCTGGCCGGCGTGCCCCCCCCCCCTGGCCGGCGTGCCCCCCGGGGCCGGGGCCTGGATCACCTTGGGCGCGGCGTACTTGGGGTCCGGGGCGAAGCTGTGCGTGGTGGGCATGGGCTTCCCCGGGGAGGTGGAGAGGTAGGAGGGGTGGGGGGTGGAGGAGGGAGGTGGGGCGGCGGGGCTGACCGTGAGGCCCCTCTGCGGGGGGGATCCCAGCGCCAGGCCCGGGCCCAGGGGGCTGGGGGAGCGGGAGCCTGGCCGGGAGAGGGGGTCCCGGGGGGGGACCTGGGGCGGCCGGCCCCGGGGCTCATCTCCGCCGGAGGAGGAGGAGAGGGGGAGGGGGGTGGCAGGGGCCGGGGAGGAGGAGAGGGGGAGGGGGGGGGCAGGGGTCGGGGAGGAGAGGTCACCTGACCAGCGGACGGGGGTGTAGTCGCCCCGCTTGGCAGGCCGGGGCGGGATGGGGACGCGGGGGGGGATCTGGGGTTTGTCATCGGAGGCAGAGAGGACGATCCGGCGGTGGGGGTCCTGGGGCTGAAGGGAGGCCGGGGTTGGGGCCGGGGGAACATGCAGCCTCCTCATGCACTCCTGCTGGAGCTCCTGGAAGATCTCTGCGGACTGGGAGAAGGAGGAGGGCGCCTGAGGGGGGCAGGGCAGGAACAGGTTGTCCTCCAGACCTGGTCTGCCTGCTCCTCCAGGGGCCTCCTGCTCCTCCCGCTCCTCCAGACCTGGTCTGCCGGCTCCTCCAGGGGCCTCCTGCTCCTCCCGCTGCCGAGCAGAGAGGCCCTCTGCTGGGCTACCGAGCTCGCCGCCTCCCCCTGGCCGCTCCACACTGTTGATAGAGCTCACCTGGTATGGACATAGAAAAAAACATTTCATTATCCATCCATCCATCCACATCCATCCATCATCCATCCATCCATCCATCCATCCATCCATCCATCCATCCATCCATCCATCATCCATCCATCCATCCATCCATCCATCCATCCATCCATCATCCATCCATCCATCCATCCATCCATCCATCCATCATCCATCCATCCACATCAGAATTGTGAAGCTGTATTGAGTGTGTTACAGTAATAAATACTCATAAAGGCTGAACGACTTGGGTCTCCTGTGGAGTTTTGTATCAGAAATCAGAAATTACCAACATAATTGGCGAGCCAGCCAGGATCCTGCCTTTAGCTACCACTTAGACTTCCCAAGCAACATGTCGCTGCCCACAGTGTCGACACTTTACCAGAATGAGAGTGAAATCGTCTACAAAGGCGAGAATCGCTCTGAATCTACAGCTGACGGAATGTGAGGGCGGGTTGGAGGAAGAACGCGTTCCAATCTCAGATGGGAAATATTTTTCGCTTTTCTTTTTTATATGCTCTTGTTGCTTATTGTTGGGGCATCATTTCAAAAGTCCAATTGTATAACTGATAGAAACGTGATGAATGTGATAAATATGATGAACCCTATATGCGATGGTTTGAATGTTAACTCTATCGTGTTCGGCCCAGATATTTTGTTCTGTGAAGTGTGAGTAGCGCTAGCGAGCAGGGCGGGGCTCAGCTCAGGTGTGTGCAGGGGGAGGGTTCCTGTGGCGGCGCCCTACCTCCATGTCCTCCTCATCCTGCGCCACATCATCATAGGTAGGGGGCGGGGGCAGCGGCCGGGCGTCCCAGTCCACCACGGGCGTGGGGTGTAAGGGGCGGGGCAGCGCCTGCGACGGGCTCTGGGGGGGCGTCGTGTCCAGAATCGATTCCGCCTCCAACGCCATCTTAGCCAATGAGGGCAGCTGGATCTCCACCACGGGGGAGGGAGAGGGCGTGGCCTGAGGCGGAAGATTCTCCTCCCCAAAGTCTATGAGCGCCACCTCGCTGTTGGGGGTGTGGCCTGAGCCGGGAGGCCGGCCCCCCTGTCTGGAGGCGGAGACCCAGGCAGCGGGCCTCAGCTTCAGGCCTTTGATGGATCCTGGTTTCCGTAGTGACAGCCTCTTGAGGCCAGAGGAGGGCGGGTCTTCTTCATCTGCTACAGGGTCATAGCATGGCTCTGGACACACACACACACACACACACGCACACACACACGCACACACACACACACGCACACACACACACACACACACACACACGCACACACACACACACACACATACGCACACACACACACACACACCCTAGCATTAATTCAAGTTGTTAACTACTAGCTCCTCTCTGTAGTAGCGGAGCAGTGTTTGTTCTTTGGAGAGAGCGTGAGTCCCGGGGCTCGTCCAGTCAGAGGGCTCTGCAGCGCAGTCCACACACACACTACACACTACACACTACAGACTTCACACTATACACTACACACTATACACTATACACTACACACTATACACTACACACTACATACTACACACTATACACTACACACTATACACTACACACTACACACTACACACTAAACACTATACACTACACACTACACACTATACACTATACACTACACACTACACACACTACACACTACACACTATACACTACACACTACACACTACACACTATACACTACACACTACACACTACACACACTTCACACTATACACTACACACTATACACTACACACTACACACACTACACACTATACACTACACACTATACACTACACACTATACACTATACACTATACACTACACACTATACACTACACACTACACACTACATACTACACACTATACACTATACACACTACACACTATACACACTACACACTATACACTATACACTACACACTAAACACTACACACTACACACTATACACTACACCCACTATACACTACACACTACACACTACACACTATACACACTACACACTACACACTATACACACTATACACACTACACACTATACACTACACACTACACACTACACACTACACACTACACACTATACACTACACACACTATACACTACACACTACACACTATACACACTACACACTACACACTACACACTATACACACTACACACTATACACACTACACACTATACACACTACACACTATACACTACACACTACACACTACACACTATACACACTACACACTACACACTACACACTATACACACTATACACACTATACACTATACACTATACACTACACACTACACACTACACACACTACACACTATACACTACACACACTACACACTATACACTACATACTACACACTACACACACTACACACTACACACACTACACACTATACACTACACACACTACACACTACACACTACACACTATACACTACACACACTATACACTACACACTACACACACTACACACTATACACTACACACTATACACTACACACTATACACTACACACACTACACACTATACACTATACACTACACACTACACACTACACACTACACACTACACACTACACACTACACACTGCACACTACACACTACCCACACTACACACTACACACAACACACTACAGACTACACACTACACATTATACACTACACACTACACCATACACACTATACACTACACACACTACACACTATACAGACTACACACTACACATTATACACTACACACTACACCATACACACTATACATTACAGACTACACACACTACACTATACAGACTATACACTACACACACTACACATGATACACATTACAGACACTACACACTTTGCACACTACACACACTACACACTATGCACGGTACACACACTACACACACTACACACACAACACACTACGCACACTACACACACTTCACACAATACACATTATGCACACTATGCACTACACACTACACAC
>NC_140257.1:1809598-1811686 GCF_949987555.1 Borostomias antarcticus | reverse complement strand
GGAAAAGTTATGCAAGGAGGGTCCTGGGAATTTGATTTAGTGCAAATAAATATTATTAATTTTTATTCAATATGGACAAATGAGCCCCGCTCGCAGCTTCTAGTGCCCGCTGACTTAACACGAGCGTGCAAACGTTACATGCATGTGCGCAAAAGTGGCACGGCAGTTTTTACACGTGACCCTCTGAGAATGCGAGCGACTCGTAACGCGTGCGTATATGCACGCCTATTAATCAGCTCGCCAAAGTACCTTTATACACGCAATGCAGGCGACGAAAGCACTGAGTGTTTGTTACGCTGGCACGAATCACACCCCATAGCGAGCGTGGTGTGTGTGTGTGTGCGTGCATACGAGCGTGTGTGTGTGGTGCGTGCTAGTGAGCGGGTGTGTGTGATTGTGCGTGCGAGCGTGTGTGTGTGTGCGTGTGTGTGTGTGTGTGCGTGCGAGCGTGTGTGTGTGTGTGTGTGTGCGTGCGTGCGAGCGTGCGTGTGAGCGTGTGTGTGTGTGTGTGTGTGCGTGCGTGCGTGCGTGCGTGTGTGTGTGTGTTATGGGGGGTGAAATGTGCCATTTCTTACCGCACGGAGCGAACTGAGCTGCATACGGAGCTGACAAACGTACGCACGTACGTGAGTGAAATCCATTCGACTCCCATTGTATTTGATAGGAGGACTGACGTGACTCACGACATTTTGTCCTAGCGACGGCGGCGGCCTGAAGTAAGTCAGCAATGTGTGCATGGGTCGCGGCATTCGCGTGGCTCTCGTTTGCTCCCGTAATTATGGCCCGTGTGGATTTGCTAACTGAGAAGACAAACCTGACGAACGTCGCTACTTGACCACGAGTGGTATTGCGAACGTAGCTGACGTCGCTACTTGACCACGAGTGGTATTGCGAACGTAGCTGACGTCGCTACTTGACCACGAGTGGTATTGCGAACGTAGCTGACGTCGCTACTTGTCCACGAGTGGTATTGAGGAACGTCGCCGTCACCATCATTAGGTTACTTAAGCTGCTAGTTCTCTTGTTAGCTCTGATATGGCTAGCCAGCCTCCGTCCAGGGAGATCAGTGATATGACAACTTAACGTTAGATTATTGAGCCTAAATAATAGCAGGCTACTAACAGATAACCTGGTTAATATATGTTATTATTCCTACTATTGTGCTTACTGTGTGTTGCTGACAAGATAAATTATGTTATATTATTATTGCCACCGTCATTTGGCTTAGCTTATGTTCTCCAGCCACGCCAAGTGCTGTGGTAGTAGCTAACTCACTGGTGTTATATTTATTTACATTGTCCCTGCATCCTGTCTAATATGTCTCCATCTGTGTTATGCACCATGGGCCGAAAGAAAATTCGTAGTATATTGTGAAGTAGGCTCATTGGCAAAATAAAAGTGTATTGTTCAATATGACTAGCCTACTTGTCAACCATAGGGCTGTCACGGTTAGGAATTATCCTGAGCGTTCAAATTGATAGATTTCAACCGCGGTCTGCGTTTTACGCTGTTTTTTTATTATTTCGTTTTACACTACATTTTATCTATATCCTATGTGTGTAGCCTAGTTGTGGCCTACATTATTCGTTTTTATCTAACGAAATACATTAAATAAATGAGGGTACAGGAATGCAATGGTGCGCGCAGCACACAAACAGGCAAATCATTCGACATAGTAAAATAATAACAACAACAATAAAGACCTAAAGGGCAAAGGCAGTTTGCTGTGCACTAAAGTAAGCTTAGGCTAGGCCTAACACGTTATACATACTGTATATACCAGAAGTTTAGTGCCGTGCATTTATTAATCGGATAGCCTTTGTCTATAGGCGTATTTGACAGTCCTGGAAAAAGCCCTGATACCAAAATGAAAAGAAAATCATTAGTGGCCGCTGTTGTCTGTATTTTGTTATTGTATTTTGTGGCCTGTGTGTAGTTGTAGCCATACTTATTATTCCTACAATGAAGTAGGCTACACCACCACCATTTCAGATTCAATCTCTGGTCTGAATGGGTAGGCTGTGTATGGAAACATACTTTTTGGCGCGATCAGCTACAGCTCTCTAATCCAACTTGAACTTGTCTTTT
>NC_140257.1:1797098-1799598 GCF_949987555.1 Borostomias antarcticus | reverse complement strand
CTCTGCCTGTCTTGTTATTACACTCTGTCTGTTATTACACTATTACACTGTCGCCCCCCCCTCTCCATCTCTCTCTCTCTCTCTCTCTTTCCCTCCCTCCCTCCCTCCCTCCCTCCCTTACCTTCCCAGCGGGGGTGAGCCACTCCCCCCTCTTGACCACGCCGAAGGAGCCGTCGCCCAGCTTCTGGCCCAGGGCCAGGTCCTTCTCCGGGATCAGGCAGGTCAGGGCCAGCTGCTGGCCCAGGGGCAGGCCTCCAGGCTCGGGCCACGGGGACAGGGCCTCCCCTAGCGGAGGAGGGGTGGGAGACAGCTTCCGGAAGGAGGAGGCCGGCTGGCCCTGCTGGAAGTCAGCGCCCTCGAGGCGCTTCCCACTGAACACCTGGAGGAGGAAGGTTTTGTATACTCGTATTTAACTTGCTATAACAACTATTAAATGATAGACATGAAACCAGGAATAATGGCGCATGGAATCACTTTAGTGGTAAACTCAGAACTGCCTTACAATAACGTATGCACGTCATATCAGACAAGGGGGCGGGACTTCGGCTACTAGGGATAACTAAGCCAGTCAATACACAACATATTCCTCCCCCTTTACTTTTGATGTTCCCTTAACAAAAGTACAACAACTTATACTCTCTCAGTATTTTCTTTTGGAAGTCTCTATTTCAAATAAACTCTAACAACTTGTACAGGTATTAGCTATATAACTTTTGCCTGGACTAGGGAAATAGGGTAGACTACCTCATTTCCCAGACTAGACCCCAGGGATTATTCTGCCCATATCAAGGGTTAGTCTCTAGGCTACAAGGTCAGTCTGTCAGGAGGTCATCTGTTTCTCTTGGGATAAGTACGACCTACTAGGGAGTCAGACACAGTGTCTCTAGATGAGGACTGCATGAGTCCTGGTCTGGGAGAAGGGATGCCTGACATAGGCATTGGAGCAGGTTCAGATGTGCCTGGATCAGTGTCCATTCTGGAAGGTTGCTTCAGGGGTTCTTTGGATGATTGACACTGTTCTGGGTTACCCTCCAGCTCTGAAGCAAGGGATGTTGGCTGGGGTGGCTCACCACAAGAGCCAGAAGTATGGAGCAATTGGTCGATGTGTCTTCTCCAGACGAGATGGTCACTAGTTTCTACGGTGTATGACACAGGTCCTGTTTTAGCCGACACTGTCACAGGCATCCACTTAACGCCCTTTGTGTAGTTCCGCGCGAGAACCTTGTTTCCCCCTGTGAAGCTGCAAAGTTTGGCTTTCGCTCGCGCCTTCACTTGAGCTCTCTGCTGGCGGCGGACAACCTCTTTTGTGTTCTGAGGTCTCAGGAGGTCAAGTCGGGTGCGAAGCGGTCTCTTGAACATAGCTGAGGTGGGTGACACCTTGCACCTAGCATGAGGTGTGTTTTGGTACGATAACAGGAAAGCACTGAGGCGCCTGTTGAGGGACTGAGTACAGTGTGAAGACTTGCTTCATGGTCTGCACACATCTGTCAGCGAGGCTATTAGTAGAGGGATGATACGGTGCGGACTTGATATGCTGAATGCCGTTGAACTCTTCAGACATTAGTTGTGGGCCGTTATCACTAACCAGCTGTTGTGGTAGACCAAACCGACTGAAGATGGATTGCAGCTCTTCAATGGTTCTCTCTGAGGAGGTGCTTTTCATGACGGCAACCTCTGGCCATTTGCTATGAGCATCAACCACGATTAAGAACATGTGGTTCTCCAGTGGCCCAACAAAGTCTACAGTATGTGGACTCTTTGCCATGGTTCTTCAGGCCAGTCCCATGGATGTAAGGGAGCCAGCTGTGGCAGGTTCCTCAGCTCCTGGCATGAGGAGTACTTTGCTTTCTCCTCTATAGCTGCATCCAGAACTGGCCACCAGAAATAACTGCATGCGATTTCTTTCATTCGCACCACCCCACAGTGTCCGGAGTGGAGCTCGTCCAGCACTTTCTCTCTCAGTGGCAGTGGAATGATGACACAATAGCCCCACAGAAGCATCCCGACTGGACTGATAGCTCATTTCTTCTAGCCAGGTAAGGTTTCAAGCTCGGAGTCATCTGTCCGCTCCTCCCACGAGTGACAATGTCCATAACCTCAGACAGGACTGGGTGATTCAGTATCCATCATCTCTGTCCGTCACAGATGGAACACGCACAGCGTCTTCCTCATCAGATGCTGCCAGCTGTTGCCTTGTCCTTGGACTCAGAGGTCCTTTTGTGCACTTGGGTTGATGAGGTGCTTCTCGGGCAGCCATCTCCATGGACGTACCTATCTCTACAGCCGTGTCCAGTTTCAGGTTATCCTCGGTCAGTAGTCGTTTCCACACACCAATCTGTCACGTATGGTGTCATTGAGGGACTGTCCAAATTCACAATATTCTGATAACTGTTTCAGTACAGCTACAAACTGTGCAACTGATTCGCCCTCTTCCTGGCCCTTTTATGGAATCTGAATCTCTCTGCAATAATCAGTGGCTTGGGAGAGTAGTGATTTCCTG
>NC_140257.1:1789598-1792098 GCF_949987555.1 Borostomias antarcticus | reverse complement strand
GTGTTAGCTTGTTTAGAGGATCTTTGTGGCTGTGTTAGCTTGTTTAGAGGATCTTTGTGGATGTGTTAGCTTGTTTAGAAGATCTTTGTGGATGTGTTAGCTTGTTTAGAGGATCTTTGTGGATGTGTTAGCTTGTTTAGAGGATCTTTGTGGGTGTGTTAGCTTGTTTAGAGGATCTTTGTGGGTGTGTTAGCTTGTTTAGAGGATCTTTGTGGCTGTGTTAGCTTGTCTAGAGGATCTTTGTGGATGTGTTAGCTTGTTAAGAGGATCTTTGTGGGTGTGTTAGCTTGTTTAGAGGATCTTTGTGGGTGTGTTAGCTTGTTTAGAGGATCTTTGTGGCTGTGTTAGCTTGTTTAGAGGATCTTTGTGGATCTGTTAGCTTGTTTAGAGGATCTTTGTGGCTGTGTTAGCTTGTTTAGAGGATCTTTGTGGATGTGTTAGCTTGTTTAGAGGATCTTTGTGGGTGTGTTAGCTTGTTAAGAGGATCTTTGTGGGTGTGTTAGCTTGTTTAGAGGATCTTTGTGGCTGTGTTAGCTTGTTTAGAGGATCTTTGTGGGTGTGTTAGCTTGTTTAGAGGATCTTTGTGGCTGTGTTAGCTTGTTTAGAGGATCTTTGTGGCTGTGTTAGCTTGTTTAGAGGATCTTTGTGGGTGTGTTAGCTTGTTTAGAGGATCTTTGTGGCTTTGTTAGCTTGTTTAGAGGATCTTTGTGGCTGTTTTAGCTAGTTTAGAGGATCTTTGTGGATGTGTTAGCATGTTTAGAGGATCTTTGTGGATGTGTTAGCTTGTTAAGAGGATCTTTGTGGGTGTGTTAGCTTGTTTAGAGGATCTTTGTGGGTGTGTTAGCTTGTTTAGAGGATCTTTGTGGCTGTGTTAGCTTGTTTAGAGGATCTTTGTGGGTGTGTTAGCTTGTTTAGAGGATCTTTGTGGCTGTGTTAGCTTGTTTAGAGGATCTTTGTGGCTGTGTTAGCTTGTTGAGAGGATCTTTGTGGCTGTGTTAGCTTGTTTAGAGGATCTTTGTGGATGTGTTAGCTTGTTTAGAAGATCTTTGTGGATGTGTTAGCTTGTTTAGAGGATCTTTGTGGATGTGTTAGCTTGTTTAGAGGATCTTTGTGGGTGTGTTAGCTTGTTTAGAGGATCTTTGTGGGTGTGTTAGCTTGTTTAGAGGATCTTTGTGGCTGTGTTAGCTTGTCTAGAGGATCTTTGTGGATGTGTTAGCTTGTTAAGAGGATCTTTGTGGGTGTGTTAGCTTGTTTAGAGGATCTTTGTGGGTGTGTTAGCTTGTTTAGAGGATCTTTGTGGCTGTGTTAGCTTGTTTAGAGGATCTTTGTGGGTGTGTTAGCTTGTTTAGAGGATCTTTGTGGGTGTGTTAGCTTGTTTAGAGGATCTTTGTGGCTGTGTTAGCTTGTTTAGAGGATCTTTGTGGCTGTGTTAGCTTGTTTAGAGGATCTTTGTGGATCTGTTAGCTTGTTTAGAGGATCTTTGTGGCTGTGTTAGCTTGTTTAGAGGATCTTTGTGGATGTGTTAGCTTGTTTAGAGGATCTTTGTGGCTGTGTTAGCTTGTTTAGAGGATCTTTGTGGATCTGTTAGCTTGTTTAGAGGATCTTTGTGGATGTGTTAGCTTGTTTAGAGGATCTTTGTGGCTGTGTTAGCTTGTTTAGAGGAT
The DNA here is from genome assembly GCF_949987555.1 of Borostomias antarcticus. Taxonomy (NCBI): domain Eukaryota; kingdom Metazoa; phylum Chordata; class Actinopteri; order Stomiiformes; family Stomiidae; genus Borostomias; species Borostomias antarcticus. The sequence continues at coordinate 1,790,434 of NC_140257.1, read as the reverse complement.
ATTTGTGGGTGTGTTAGCTTGTCTAGAGGATCTTTGTGGCTGTGTTAGCTTGTTTAGAGGATCTTTGTGGATGTGTTAGCTTGTTTAGAGGATCTTTGTGGGTGTGTTAGCTTGTTTAGAGGATCTTTGTGGGTGTGTTAGCTTGTTTAGAGGATCTTTGTGGGTGTGTTAGCTTGTTTAGAGGATCTTTGTGGGTGTGTTAGCTTGTTTAGAGGATCTTTCTGGATCTGTTAGCTTGTTTAGAGGATCTTTGTGGCTGTGTTAGCTTGTTTAGAGGATCTTTGTGGATGTGTTAGCTTGTTTAGAGGATCTTTGTGGATGTGTTAACTTGTTTAGAGGATCTTTGTGGGTGTGTTAGCTTGTTTAGAGAATCTTTCTGGATCTGTTAGCTTGTTTAGAGGATCTTTGTGGCTGTGTTAGCTTGTTTAGAGGATCTTTGTGGATGTGTTAGCTTGTTTAGAGGATCTTTGTGGCTGTGTTAGCTTGTTTAGAGGATCTTTGTGGGTGTGTTAGCTTGTTTAGAGGATCTTTGTGGCTGTGTTAGCTTGTTTAGAGGATCTTTGTGGATGTGTTAGCTTGTTTAGAGGATCTTTGTGGGTGTGTTAGCTTGTTTAGAGGATCTTTGTGGCTGTGTTAGCTTGTTTAGAGGATCTTTGTGGGTGTGTTAGCTTGTCTAGAGGATCTTTGTGGATGTGTTAGCTTGTTTAGAGGATCTTTGTGGGTGTGTTAGCTTGTTTAGAGGATCTTTGTGGCTGTGTTAGCTTGTTTAGAGGATCTTTGTGGATGTGTTAGCTTGTTTAGAGGATCTTTGTGGCTGTGTTAGCTTGTTTAGAGGA
>NC_140257.1:1765190-1781898 GCF_949987555.1 Borostomias antarcticus | reverse complement strand
GAGAAAGAGAGTGTGTGTGAGCTACTATGTGTGTATGTGTTTGTAGAGCAGAGGTCGGTCTGGCTTTCTCTCCTCCCTCACGTCTCTCTCATCCCCCTTTCTCTCTTCTCCCCCCTCCCCCCTCCCACCCCCAGGTCATACCGCCCCCCTCCCAGACCAGGGGAGGGCCAGGTCATCAGTTAGTTCTGGTTCTTGATTCTGATTGGCTAGCAGCCGTGGTAAACGGCTGCGACCGCATACCAATTAGTATTAATGCGCAGTCAATCTCATTGACGAGGCCATTGATAAGATCAAGCGGTACTATGCTTTGCGTAGCAACCACTCGCAGCAACCTCGCCTTTTTCGTATCCTATTACAAAAACACACTCATCAGTCCGACTCCAACACTTCCAAACCCCTACCAGCAAAAACTAGTGCTCTGGAGAACTGTTTTAATAACTGCACCATAGCTGGAAATATTCAAATAAACGTGAACCACCCGAATTATGCCTTATGGTTTATGTGAACAAGGCCAACCTAAATAGGCGAGATAGCCTATGTTGCCTGGCAACCATTTACTTCAGAACTATAGCCTATCGCGGAAGATTTTGTGAATACTAAAATGATAAGAATGATCGGTAAATAAATGATTGAATGTTACTACTGAGTGTTTTTGTGAATATATACATGTAGTAACCGTTGTAGAAAAGCAATCGACCACTCAAGGCCGTGTGTTATAGTGATTTTATAACAGCTTTTATAATCACTATAACACACGGCCTCTCATGGTTTATTGCTTAAAGATGTTATGCAGCTCTATGTGAAGCGGCTCTATGTGATGCAGCTCTATGTTATGCAGCTCTGTGTTATGCAGCTCTATGTTAAGCAGCTCTATGTTATGCAGCTCTATGTTATGCAGCTTTATGTGAAGCAGCTCTGTGCTGTGCAGCTCTATGTTATGCAGCTCTGTGTTATGCAGCTCTGTGTTATGCAGCTCTGTGTTATGCAGCTCTGTGCTGTGCAGCTCTATGTTGTGCAGCTCTATGTTGTGCAGCTCTATGTTATGCAGCTCTATGTTATGCAGCTCTATGTTATGCAGCTCTGTGCAGCTCTATGTTATGCAGCTCTATGTTATGCAGCTCTGTGCAGCTCTGTGTTGTGCAGCTCTATGTGATGCAGCTCTATGTGAAGCAGCTCTATGTTATGCAGCTCTGTGCAGCTCTATGTTATGCAGCTCTATGTTATGCAGCTCTGTGTTATGCAGCTCTGTGCAGCTCTATGTTATGCAGCTCTATGTTATGCAGCTCTGTGCAGCTCTGTGTTGTGCAGCTCTATGTGATGCAGCTCTATGTGAAGCAGCTCTATGTTATGCAGCTCTGTGCTGTGCAGCTCTATGTTATGCAGCTCTGTGCAGCTCTATGTTATGCAGCTCTATGTTATGCAGCTCTGTGCAGCTCTGTGTTGTGCAGCTCTATGTGATGCAGCTCTGTGCTGTGCAGCCCTGTTCCATGTTGTGTTGTAGTAGAGAGGGACAGACAGAGGCTCCATGGTATTCACAAGCATTTGATCCGCAGCCAAGAGGTCACAAGTTAACTGCAGGATGGAGAACTCACTTCCTGTACCCCCCCCCACACACACACACACACACACACACACACACACACACTTGTTAGGAGCTTAACAACAACCCCCCCCCCCCCCAGCCCCTGGGGCAGAAAGCCACTAACACCACCACACACTCTCTCTCCTTCCCTTTCTCTCCCACCCTCTTGTAGATACCATCTCCCTCCTTCCTCTGGCCTTTTCCATCTCCCCATTCTCCCCCCCAACACCCCCCCCCCCCTCTTCGTCCCCCCTCCCTCCCCTGCCCCCCCCCCACGACCCCCTCCCCCCGGGGCCGACTGACCGACCGGCTGAGTTTTCTTCTTTATTTGGTGCTGGTTTTTATTTCCTGCGTCTCACAAAAATGGTATCTGTCCTGGTCTGTAAACAAACTGAGACCAGCTGCTGCCCAGGCTCTCCGCCACTGGCCCCCCTGCTCTACCACTCTGCCCCTCGCTCACTCGCTCCCTCTCTCTCCCGCAATCCCTCTTTCTCTTTCCCTCCTCCCTCCTTCCATTCCTCGCTCCTCGTGACGCAAAAGGCTATTCAACAATGGTCTGTCTAGACCCTGCCTCTCTCTCTCTCTCTCTCTCTCTGGGGCATTCCATCTCTGCCTTCACACTCTCTATCTCTCGCACCTCTCTCTCTCCCTCTTTTGCTCCCTCTTTCGCTCCCTCTCTCTCTTCAAAGGCTGTTAAAGGAAGCTTTCTCTCCGCCAGCAGCCTAGATTTTAATGAGGAAGTGTTGTGTTTACGAGAGGAAAGAAGGGAGGCTGCAGACGGTCCGGTGGGAGGGAACGAGGGGGGAGAAAGGGGGTGAATGAAAATGACAACAGACCAGGAGCTCCCTTCCTTCACAAACAGTCTATTCTAATTAAAGTCTGCAGAGAAGCGATGTCTAAGGACGCTTCATCCTGAGCTTCCTGACAGGCTAGGCTAGGCTTACATTAATGTTTATACAATGCTAGGCTAAGCTAACACTGGGAGAATGTTTAAACAATGCTAAGCTAACAACACTGGGAGAATGTTTAAGCAATGCTAAGCTAACAGTGGAAGAATGTTTAAGCAATGCTAAGCTAACAGTGGAAGAATGTTTAAGCAATGCTAAGCTAATAGTGGAAGAATGTTTAAGCAATGCTAAGCTAACAGTGGAAGAATGTTTAAGCAATGCTAAGCTAACAACACTGAGAAACTGTATTCGAAACCGTTCCCTATATACAGTAGTGCACTATATACTGTAGTGCGTCCACCATTTTTTGTAGTGTTCAAATTCTCAACGGTTGATTTCATTCACTATATAATCCACTACAAAATACCCACAATTCACCTTGATTTCTAGTGAACAGAAGATGTACCGAAGGTTACGTATTGTAACCCCAGTTCTACGAGTGGAGCGGAGCCCCATAGGGGGGCGCTAGCGCTCCTATTGATAACCCATGTTGGCATGCCAACAACCAATCTGAAGATAAAAATGTACTCTTTATCGTCCTAACCAATCACAGACCCCCCACCTACTATAAAGGTGGCTAAACCCCAGCAATCTGCTCTCCCAACTAAGTCAGACGAGCTAGAAAGCTAGAGGCAGGGCCCGGAAAAAAACCCTATGGGGCTCCGCTCCACTCGTAGAACTGGGGTTACAATACGTAACCTTCGTTCTACATCGTGGAGCTACGCCCCATAGGGGGGCGCTAGCGCTCCTATTGGTAACAGGCGGAGCTCCAGCGATGCCCACAATGTACGCGGGCCAGGCCGACATAAAAACATCAACCCACTGGAGGCAAGGGAGTAGGCTACACAAGCACCACACAGTAGTAAAGTGCAACTCCCTCCACCCGAACCCCAACGGAGGGACGGTCAGGCAATAAGACGGGCGGACGAGGCAAAGGACCACAAACGGAACGCAAGGGTCCCCTGGTGTCCACCAGGAGCCAAAAACCAAAGGCCGCGCACCCCACACAGGGGGCGGAACAATGGTCAAGCTGCATCAAACATGCATGTAAAATTGGTCGGGAAGTTACCATAAGCACAGCCCCGACCAACACAGCCACGCCATCTCAGCGCGTGGACCTAGCAGCGACACTCAGGACAGAGTCTGCCAGGGAGCCAGATGGCACATCCAGTAGATAGTAGCGGATAAAAGGCGACGGCGACGCCCAGGACGCCGCAGCACAGATATCCTCCACACACACCCCTTGAAAGAGCGCAACCGAAGCGGCAACTCTTCTAGTGGAGTGCGCGCGCACCCGGCCAGGCAAAGGGCGACCTGCCGCGGTATACGCAGCAGAGATGCCCTCACAAAGCCAGCGAGAGAGGCGCTGCTTGGAAAGGGGGGAGCCCAGCTTGCCCGCACCGTAGCATACTAGCAGCTGAGGCGTGGTCCTGAACGAGGCCGTGCGTCTAATGTAGCACTAATGTAGCGATGGCGAGGCGCCGCTGCTCAACTCCGATGCCAAGGTAGTGACCAGGATGGAGATGGAGGAAACAGCGCCCGTGACCTGGGCAGTGAGGACGTACATGCGGTCGGAGAGGGTAGCCGCTTGTCGGTCTCGTGCCCCGGGAAGCTGGGGCTTCTTGGTATTGCTCCACGCAGCCGCGCCAGGAGCGAAGTGGGCGGTAAAGGAGGGCTCGAGCGCCGGGATGCCACCGGAGATGTCGCGCTCGTAGCCGGACACACGCATGGCGTCAGTCCAGGCGCGAACCGGGGCCTTAGCCTGCTCGAGAGGCGCCACCCAGGTACTCTCGACAAACCTGTCGATATGTGCCATGACAGAGAGGGGCCACTTGATTCTCTGCATCGAGAGCTCAAAGCAAGAAATGCCCCAGAGATTGGTGCATCTTGCCTCAGGCTCCGATGGGAGGGGGATGCCTATGGAGACCGCCGCGCGCTCCAGTATACCGGGGAACACCCTCCGGAATACGAGCAGCCTGGCCCCACCGGCATCCCGGGGCTCATCGTCTGGGGGGCCGCCCTCGCCACCGGCGGGGGGCTCGGAACCAGACACGGATGAGCCCGTGCGTGGGGAGCATGGATGTATTAATAGAACTGGATACAGCCACTCCATTCACTGACCGCTATCAACAATGAAGCCCTATTGAACCGCGCCATCTTGGCAAATTTGTAATCATTTGACCATTTTCGGTGACTTTTGTACTTGCGCAGTTGTGCTTTTCTGGCCTTCCGGTGACTTTTGTACTTGCGCAGTTGTGCTTTTCTGTCCTACACGCGTCCACGTCTACGGTCAACATTGGCGTTGACCGCTTCTAGCTATCGAATGGCCGACTGGTGTAAGATGGATAGGCTTACGTTAGAGAGATAAATGTAGTCTATGGTTATGTAAATAAAGCTAACAATGATGTTGTAACATGCATGCAGCACTGCCGATCTGAACGATTGATTCATTATTACCATGGATCGGTATTGGGATTGATCAAGGGGCGAATGTGAAATAGCAGCCACGAACTCAGTGGGTTATCCGAGATGCGGTAGCAGCGGACAAAGCTCCTGCTGGCGGGGAGTGAAGCTCTTCAAGTCGCCTGTCACTGGCTCCCTGGAGGAATTTAGCCTGGCTGCAATAACTTTATCGCGAACGGAATGAATACCATCTACTAGCAAAAAATAATTTCTCCAATGGATATATTTGACAAAAACAGGTGCAAGCCGGTTTTCATTGCTAAATCAAAGCGGGGAGAGCCGGTAACGTGCGTGGACTAGCGTCGGACAGAAAAGCTCAACTGCGCAAGTACAAAAGTCACCGGAAATAGCAAAATGACTACAAATCTAGCCAAGATGGCGCGGTTCAATAGGCCTTCACTTTAGATTTCGAATCCTGGGGGCTTGGTGGGGAGGCAACAGCAACAAAGTAATTACAGGAATCATTGTTGTAATGTTAGCTAACTGCTTTAGCCACCTACAGCTACCGTTAATGTTATGGAAGCTGTTGTCGTGAGCTTGTGAGCTAACTGGCTATCACGGTCTTGCAAATTTACAGCATGCTATTATCAGACAGCACCATAGTTGACAAAACCACACTTGCCCATCATGAGAGTTTCAACAATGTATTTGGGATTTAGCATTCAAAAGTGAACATGAAAATGGAATTCTACCTGAGTACATTTCAACCTGCTGCCATCAGTGCTCAGTTTGTTTACGTCAGGGGTCTCTAACTCTAATTGGCTTGGTGCCACTGCTGGTATCGTCATCTCATAGGAGGGCCACTGCTGGTATCGTCATCTCATAGGAGGGCCACTGCTGGTATCGTCATCTCATAGGAGGGCCACTGCTGGTATCGTCATCTCATAGGAGGGCCACTTCAATGTCAACTTCAAGGACTACTAACAAAAAGTGAAATATTTCTGAAAATGTTATTTTTCATTTCCATAACTAGACTCACAACTCAGTCTCTAAATGTTGTGAGACTATTCCATAACTAACATTTTCATCATACAAATTCAAACCGGTTTCTATACATTTTAATATATTTTAGCAGTTAGTGCAAATCTTTTTTCCTTACTTTTATTTTATCTTGAATAGCCTACATTTGTACTTTATTCTATTTTAGCTGCAAGATGCATCACTTCTGTAAGCCTGCCCTGGACCTGTACTTGCATTCATTAAAGTTTGTTTGTTTCCATTTCTTGCCAGACCTTTGAATACATTTGTAGGCTACTATTCTATTGCTTGCCAGACACTCATCTTGAAAGACTGCTGAGACATCAGCCATCTCAGCTGTGTGGCTCGTTTTCTCCTCTCGTCTCCTGATGACACTGTTCTCCATGTTTAGTAATGAATAGCTCTTGACATTATATTCCTTTAGAACAGGGACTTTCTTGCATATCAGGCAGGTAGCTTTTCCATTGAACTCTACAAAAAATACTGCGATGTCCATCTTTCTTGAAACTGTCTGTGTTTCTAACGTTAGTTAACCATGGAAACAGCCTCTCGGTGGCGAGCTGCGTTCCGTTCATAGTTCATGTTCACGTGTGGATTGATTGATTGATTGATTGATTGATTGATTGATTGATTGATTGATTGATTGATTGATTGATTGATTGATTGATTGATTGATTGATTGATTGCACCTGTGACTGTATGCAGCGTTCACCTCACGCGCTGCCACTATAGACCCCTTCCCCAGCTGCCATGTTGACGTGTCATACAGGGTAAACACAGGTGTGATTAATAACCCTAATTATGGTCATGTTCCATTAGATCAATTACACCTGTGTTTACCCTACTATGACACTTGGGGGCGGCTGTAGCTCAGTTGGTAGAGCGGGTCGTTCAGTGATCGAAGGGTCAGCGGTTCGAATCCCAGCTCCGACTGTCCACATGTCGAAGTGTCCTTGAGCAAGACACCTAACCCCAAATTGCTCCCAGTGAGCAGGTTAGCACCTTGCATGGCAGCTACCGCCATTGGTGTGTGAATGTGTGTGTATGGGTGAATGAGAGGCCATTGTAAAGCGCTTTGAGTGCCGCTAAGGTGGAAAAGCGCTATATAAGTGCAGTCGATTTACCATTTACCATTTACACTTCAACATGGCTGCTGGGAAAAAGGTCTATAACAGCATTAAGCCCACGTTTGAGCGACTTGAATTTTGCATAGCAGGCCTGCCTGCTGGCGCCGTGTAGGCTACAAGAAATGATTTAGCGAGCTGAGTTACGTTATATTTCTGACATCACGTCCCGGGCCGGATGGAGGGGTGGGGCGGGCCGGATGGAGGGGGGGGGCGGGCCGGATGGAGGGGTGGGGCGGGCCGGATGGAGGGGTGGGGCGGCCGGGAGTTTGAGACCCCTGATTTACGTGATACTGGGCTTGCTTGCTTGCGTCCATGAATATCTGACGCAATGACGTTCCATGTAGTGTCCGAAAACCATTTAATCATTCCCTAAAATATGTAGTTCACTACAGTATATGGGGAACACTACATAGGGAATAGGGCGTGAGTGAACAATTTCGAACACAGCTAGAGAATGTTTAAACAACGCTAACCTAACACAGCAGAGAATGTTTAAACAACGCTATGCTTACCACACTGAGAATGTTTAAACAACGCTAAGCTAACAATACTGAGATGTTGTTTAAACTGCTAAGCTAACAACACTTGAGAGAATGTTTAAACAATGGTAAGCTAACAACACTTAGAAATTGTTTAAACAATGCTAAGCTAATAATACTGGGAGAATGTTTAAACAGCATTAGGCTAAGAACACAGACAATGTTTAAACTACGCTAGGCTAGCAACACTGGGAGAATGTTTAAACAACGAGCCATGGAGGGAGAGAGGCCAGTGTGTGTGTACTGTGTGTGTGTGTGTCTGTGTGTGTGTGTACTTTGTGTGTGTGTGTGTGTGCGCGTGTGTGTACTTTGAGTGTGTGTGTGTGTATGAGGAAGTGTGTGTGTGAATAAGTGTGTGTGTGTGTGTGTGTACGTGCATATGATCACTTTAACTCCATAAAGTCAATACATTTTAGTGCCACAAAGCAGCTCAAGGCACTTCCATCTCTAATCAGCTCATTCTGTTCTAACCTGCCCCATCTTTAAAGAATAGTGATGATGAAATGATGACTGCATATGAGGTTCTCCTGACATGGCAGCCAGCCAAGCCAACCTGCCACTCAAATAACCACCAGGTGGCGCCAAATCTGCTGTGACAACAGATCCAGAGAGTCTGTATCATCTTTCATGCAGTCCAGCCTAATGTATGACTGTATTATTGACTACCAGGCTACAGAATGAATGAATAACATGGCATCCACAGAGAAAACAACATGAAACAAGACTAGGCAGCAGTATATGTGAGAGAAGTGCAGCTAATAGCTGTCTAGCAGAACACATTAGAAGCATCTTTAAATCTGGGTTGGAAGGATTATGTCCTCTATACAGTGAAGTGTTCAACGTCCATGGAACTGTGCACAAGCTGTCAGTCAGAATCAAGGTTATCTGCCTTCCTCTGTCACTATAACTCCAGGCCTAACGCCTGCTAACTGTGCTAATTGCATATTAACTCATGTTATTTTAGTTACATTTATATGTGTTAGCTTAATGGCTGACAGGGCAGATTATATTACAATAGAATCAGCATTAATTTACATGATAATTAGTCAGAACTGAGATCTTCCTTTACGGAATAATGATAGTGGACAGCACACACACACACACACACACACACACACGTACTAACGCACATGCATGCACACACACGCACACATGCACGCAGACGCACAGACTCACACAGACGCACACACAGGCACGCACACACACACACGCACGCGCATATGCACACACACAGACGCACACACGCACGCACACACACGCACATACGCACACACACACGCTCGCGCATATGCACACACACGCACACAGGCACACACACACGCACACAGGCACACACACACACACACACACATGCACACAAATCTAAATGTACAACTGAGACCTATAGACGAGGAACCATGTATGTGCGTTTGGATGTTTTGGGGAGCGCTTGATCAGTAACAGATGTCCAGACCATCCTAATCTATTCTGTGTGAATGATACACATCACTTGCATCTTCTACAGGATATCATGATATTGATTTAACCCTCTTCTGATGGAAAAATCACAAGACTCTGAGCTTACAAAACAGTACTAGTGACAGAGTAGTCTTTCTGCAGGGTTGTAGTCTTTCTGCAGGGTTGTAGTCTTTCTGCAGGGTTGTAGTCTTTCTGCAGGGTTGTAGTCTTTGTCAGTCGTTGTCACACTGCCCAATCAGTGGCGAGACTGGCGACACAAATTAATCTGATTTGGCCGTGAGATTCTCTCAGATTCAGAATCAGATTCGATCCAGACTATTTTGCAAGAGCACCGTCGCTGCATCCGGGGCTGGCTCCGCCCAAGACGACTGTGATTGGTGTAAAGAAATACTGCGTTTTTCCCCCAATATTGCAGAATGGTAATATGTCCAGCCAGACCTGTCTCTGGCGCTGGCACAGCGTAAACAAGGTGTGGAGATAGATAGATCTATGAGAGACTATCCTAACCCTAACTTATACTAGAGAAGTGTGGAGATAGATAGATCTGGCTATGAGAGACTATCCTAACCCTAACTTATACTAGAGAAGTGTGGAGATAGATCTGGCTATGAGAGACTATCCTGACCCTAACTTATACTAGAGAAGTGTGGAGATAGATAGATCTATGAGAGACTATCCTGACCCTAACTTATACTAGAGAAGTGTGGAGATAGATCTGGATATGAGAGACTATCCTAACCCTAACTTATACTAGAGAAGTGTGGAGATAGATCTGGATATGAGAGACTATCCTAACCCTAACTTATACTAGAGAAGTGTGGAGATAGATAGATCTGGATATGAGAGACTATCCTAACCCTAACTAATACTAGAGAAGTGTGGAGATAGATCTGGATATGAGGGACTACCCTGACCCTAACTTATACTAGAGAAGTGTGGAGATAGATAGATCTATGAGAGACTATCCTGACCCTAACTTATACTAGAGAAGTGTGGAGATAGATAGGCCTGGCTATGAGAGACTATCCTGACCCTAACTTATACTAGAGAAGTGTGGAGATAGATAGGCCTGGCTGAGAGAGACTACCCAGGTCTGGCTGAGAGACTACCGGTGACCTGACCTCCCTGTCTGTAGAGTCACAGGCGTAGACGGGTCCCCGTCCCACAAACACAAAAACCTCTTTTTTTAAAGGACACCACAGCAGGGGGCGTGGCTTAGTGCATAATCCCAAGCATAAAACCAAACATCCACACACACGCACACATACACACAAGCACACACACACACACACACACACACATCCCCCCTCTCCTCCTCTCCCCCCGCAGCTCCCCCTCTCTCCTCACCCCTCCTCCTCTCCTCACCCCTCATCCCCTCCTCTCTCCTCTCCTCCCCTTCTTTCCTCCTCACCCCTCCCCTCCCCTCTCCCACCTCCTCTCTCCCCTCCCCCCTCCCCTCCTCTTTCCCCTCCCTACTCATCTCTCCCCTCCTCTCCCTCCTCCTCTCTCCCCTCCCTCCTCCCCTCCTCTCCCTCCTCCCCTCCCCTCCTCTCTCCTCTCTCCCCTCTCCTCTCCTCTCTCCTCAGAGAAATGCTGCAGACAGCAGAGCACTGCAGCTGTGCAGCCGCTGGTTCATCCTGGGTGATCTGCAGCTTCAACACACACACACACACACACACACACAGAGGCACACACGCACACACGCACGCACACACACACACACACAGACGCACGCACGCACACACACACACACACACACAGAGGCACACACACACAGACGCACGCACGCACACACACACACACACACACACACAGACGCACGCACACACACACACACACACACAGACGCACGCACGCACACACACATCAATGACCTCATGCTTCAGCATTCAGTAATGTGGACTAGGCATCTGAATGTGTGTGTGTGTGTGTGTGTGTGTGTGTGTGTGTGTGTGTGTGTGTGTGTGTGTGTGTGTGTGTGCGTGTGCATGTGCGTGAGAGAGACACTGGAGTGTTTTTGAGTCAGACAAAGCTACCAACAAATGCTATTTGCCTTAGCAAGGCTACAACACACACGCACACACAAACACACACACGCACACACAAACACACACACGCACACACACATGCACACGCGCAATAAGGGTGCAACGATTAGTCGACATTGTCAACAAAAATTGACAATAAAAATAGTCACCAGTGAATTTAATTGTCGTTATTGTCGCCTTGATAGCCGGAGGTTTTGTTTTGTTTTGTTTTTCTCCCCCGAGTCGCACATGCGCAGTAGCGTTCAGAGTTCAAGGGTCACTCAGGGCCTGATCTACTAAGATCCCAAATAAAGAGCGCTAACTTGCGTGTGCAGTCCTTCAGATTGCACGTGTAGTTGGAATGTGTTTTGCGGGTGATCTATCAAAGATAATTGCGTGAATGGCAACAGGTGCAAAAGTGTGAAGAACACCCTATTTAAATGAGGGCTTTTGCGTGTTGTATCCCACAATTGCACCATGGAAGAGGAACGAAAACGCAAAAGTAAATTTGACGCGACCGAATGAGAGGTTTTAGTGGACGAGCTGGAGTGAAGAGGAAGGGCTGTAGGGGATACGTGCTTTCACCTAAAAGAAACATGAAATATGAACTGAGATGATGCGTTGGTTCTGTTTGAGGGGCAGGTTAACCGACTAAACATTAACCCAACCTAAAACGAAACACATCAGGAAAACATTGGTCTATATGAGACTGGATTCCCCCTCCCTCGGCTCACACACACCCATTCATTTATCCAGACCCACACCTGGGGAAAAAACTAAAGTTAAACAGGCCTACCGTTGACTATGTGAAGCCTGACGAATAAATAAGAAAAGTACGTTATCCATCTGAAAATCCAAGATGGCCGCCAGTTTTCAAGATGGCCGCCTCGTCAAATGCAAAAAAAATGATTTTCGAAGTAGAACTTGAATGAACAGAAATGTTTTAATGATCCGAACATCAAAATGAATGTATTCAAAACAGTGATGAGCCCGCTGTGTTCCGACTTGCTGAATTGGTAAGTCTTTACATGGAGAGACTTGAGCAGTTTGGGACAGACATACCTGACGTGAACTCCACCCGACTGAAAGAGAGGCTTTTGGCAGTGATACCTGGACTGGTAGCCTACAAGAAAGGGTGAGATATACTTCTGGCATTTGAAAAAGAGGTTGGTCCAGTCTTGTCAGAAGCATCATCCTATGCTGATGCCATTATTCTCGCCAAAGCTGCTAAGATATTGCGCAGGAACATGGCCAAACACAAGTCTAAGTTTGGGGGCAATCTCAATGAGAGTTCAGTGTATGATTCCTTGCCTCCAGCTTTGCTTCAGTTTGTCTGTATGATTGAGCATGGGGCAGACATAACATCTCAGCTGAGGTTTGTCTGTATGATTGAGCATGGGGCAGACATAACATCTCAGCTGAGGTGTGTCTGTAGGATTGAGCATGGGGCAGACATAACATCTCAGCTGAGGTTTGGAGCGACAACAACTGACCTGGCAATGACTCAATACAACTACTTTGCTAAGTACAAAGAAGGTGCTGCCACACAAAGGCATTCCAGAGACAGAGAAACCCAATTTCCGGTCTACATAGGGATGTCTGTTCATGCTAAGACCAGAAAGAGACACCAGTTGATAATTGCTCTACCACCGTTTAGGTCATACAATGGATGTGGGTGGGCACCGTGAAAAATCATTCAAAAACATGTTAACCTCTCGATTTCAAAGACAAGAAGCTCACCGAGGGAGTAATTGGTGTCCGTTGGTGTTCTGACATCAAATTCGCCGCAAAGTATGAATCCTGTAGGGTTTTATTGATAATATTATGAAATCCATTGACCTGTATTGACACAACCGTTGTAGATGTGTAGATCAATCCGCAGAGGGGATTCAGGAAGCGGAACTACTACGGTAGATATTGTTATTGTTTATGTTGCTAGGCTATCTAGTTTGCGGAAGTTTACACACGTATGTGCTGCGACTCAATAGTTCTATGCTAAATATTTAAAAAAGCCTTTCCAGATGAACTAGAATCTTACTTTATGGCGAATTATATGTCAGAACGCCAGCTAACACCTTGGTGAGTTTCTTGTCTTTGAAATTGAGAGTTTAACATGTTTTTTTTTAATGATTTTTCATGGTGCCCACCCACATCCATTGTATGACCAAAACGGTGGTAGAGCAATTATCAGACTTTCTCAAAATTGCTAGTTTTGTCAACGTTTTGATCTGAACCATTGTATATGATCATAAGTAACCTTAAAACAGGGCTAAACATGATTTTTCCCTTTACTAGTCCTTTAAGAACAGCAGTGTAAAGAAAGTCCCGGAACTTCCTGATTCCTACACAAATAACCATCCTGCTTTCTTCATAAAAAATAATCCATCTCCTCCCAAGGGCAACGTCACATATGCACCTCTGTCAAGTCTCCCCCTGACAGATGGGTATGAATGTCTGCAGAAGGTTAGCCTCACACAAGAAGATGATGAGGTTAACATCACCTGGTCAGCCCACCTCGCAGAGAAGAAGCGAGGTCTTGAATTTGAAGTGAGCATTACCTCACTCTTGCCCCTTCTTCGTGATGAGGCCCATTCTGTTGCCACCGTTCATAGATAACCTTGCATATTTCTTTTGTGCAGAAGAAGCAGACATGCTCCCCCAGGCTATACGCACATGAACCTGTGCTGGTACTCGCTGTCTTTTTCAGCACCACCTCATTACCAACATGATTAGACTACCGCAAAATGATGGGAGTGCTGCGTGGAGCCGGCGTACAAAGTTCAAGGCATTTGCACACGTTTTTATACGTGCAAACCTTTAGTAGATCAGGCCCTCAGTGGGATAAAATGTCAGAGCCAAGTCCGTCTACGAGTTCGGCTCCAACACGGAGTAAACATCAAAAGTTTGGGAGCACTTTGCTTTACACGCTGCAGGGAAAAAGATGACATGCAAGCTATGCAAGGCCGAGCTAGCTTACCATGGCAGTACGACGATCATGCATGAGCATTTGAAGAGGAAGCATGTTGGAGCGGACACCAGCGACTCGCCAAGGTAAGATGCACGTTAGCTTATCGTAGCAACACATAGCTAACACTAGCCCTTACTTGCCTTTTCAAAAGTATACATCTCCCACAGCTTAACGTTATTTAATGTTACAGTTTATGAATCAGCACAAACGTGTGAACAGTCTGATGTCCGTGTAGGTTCAACTTTCAAGTTTAAGGTTAGCTAACTAGTAGGAGTTGGCCCGCGTTAGTTTGTTGCATTGCTTTTGGTAACGTTATCCTAGCTAGCACTAGCAAGCCAGGATAGGGGTTCTACTGGGGAGAAGACTGCTTCTAGAATCATGTACAAAAAATTGTGTTTCTTCTGAAATAGGGCTGACACATCCAACATGTTTACTGTGCCTGTCTGCCTGACAAAATAATTTGTATCCCATTTATGCAGCAGAAGCACTCTGGACACTTTTGTGCAGAAGAAGCAGACAGGCACCCCCAGCAGGGTCTGCCTTCACATGTGGCCTCATGTTTATGTTTACTAGGGATGGGAATTCAGACTAATTTTAAAACCGAGAAACCTAACCTGAATAGCCAGTCTGCGCGCTGTGCACATGCGTGTTGGAGCAAGTGAGGAAGCTATTTCGTTTCTAAAGACGTTTCTAAAGATCATATTACAGAGGCATGTGAAAAACCACAACAAGCCCTCACTCTCTGTAAGCACAACTAGCGATTCATAAAGACAGATTGATGAAAACAACCGTTTCGCGGCAGAAAATCGATTTTTTAGAAGCTGCATTCTCAGTGCCCCGTCCGCCGCCATTACATGGATATACTGGCTCGCGCTGGATTTTAAATTTCTTCTACAGGCCTCCGAATTACACCAAAGTTATCTCAGTGTCTTATAATATGCTGTAAATAAGGTCCAGGTTGTCAAAAACAAGCATTCTCCTTTAATGTGGACTGCCCAGCTCATAGCCTATGAAGCCTATCGTTAGGCTACTCTGAAAACTCGAAAATGTCAATTATTTTCATCAACCTTTTTTCCACTCTAAGCCTACAAAATGCAACCAGACCTCTAATTTACTAATCTAAATTAAGTATTAAACCAAGCCTTTACTGCTGATGCCGGATAACAAGTGAATGAATTTTTTTGCGTTATCTAAAAAGCAGAAGAACCGCGGCACTCACTGCCTATTTCCAATTTATTGGACAATAATGGATGTTTCGGCGTCAAGCCTTCATTAGAGAAATGTCCATGCAAAACTAAATAGATTTATTGAACAACAGGCCTATTCATTCCATATTTATTTATAGCAGGCTGGGAAACTATAGGAGTACTATACACGCATGGGCCTGTGCTGGTACTCGCTGTCTTTTTCAGCACCACCCAGGGCTCATTACTAACATGATCATCCTACCGCTAAATGATGGGAGTGCTGCTTGGAGCCAGAGTACAAAGTCCACTCACACCACTGCCTACTATGCACAGTATGCAGATAAACAACATCTGAGACCCGGTACCAGCGTTTAATTGTCAAAACAAGTGGCATATTTAGGCTATACTCACTGGTTCTCTCACAGGCTACCTACGCTGTAGCAGGTTTGAAAGTCCGAGGCTCGATCCATAAAATGCTTTAACACTATGCAAAACCACGGTGTAGTTTGATCTAAAAATGCTTAACAGTATGGAAAACCGAACCATGGACAGCGAGCATTAGCAAGCCCATGGGCTAATTATTGTTAGTTTTTGTGACCACGTAACTTTGCACCCAAGAACTGTGTCCATGTAAATAAATATAGCTTTTAAAACGTAACCAGTTAGCTGGCTAGACAGTAGTCAACTAGTAATCAGTCATCACTACCCCTGACAGCTGGCTGCATTTATTATTTTTACGATCGGTGCACTTTCAGATATTCCGTTTAATAGCCAGGCAGGGGTTCCCCCGGGATCCCCAGTCAGCGGACGAGTCATCCCTATCTAATATCTGACCATTGGTCGCCTGAAAGAGCCGCAGTGACTTTGGCAGCGCCTTTCTGAAAAGTTGAGATGGCAATGTTTTCAAAAAGCCGGAGCGCTCGAAAAAAAGACTCTGTATTTAGCGCTTTTCTCCAGGCAGCCGCCAACGCTCTATCCTTTCTGGTAACAGTTGAAAAAGGGCACAGGCGCTCAGAAATGTCAACATGTCAAACATGCCATATTATATAACCTTTAGATTAACTGAGTAGTGTTTATTTTCCGACTAGCAGATCGCCTACTCGGGTACTCGGTTAACCGTGCACATCCCTAATGTTGACCTTTATTTCATGTTATTTAATGTGTCTTGGTTTACAGAACTTTATGCCGGTTCTTGTTCAAAACAATGGACCAAGATTTATTTATAGTTTATACACACTGCACAGACAATATATTTTTATTTATTTATAGTTTTATACTTGTACTATCAGCAGAACGGTAATAATTAAAAGATACATTTTTTAATGAAGTTTGTTCTTTTTTGTCTTGCTAGATTTAAAAGCTGACGGCTAAATATACCATAAGAGCCATTTTATATTCATGCAATTAACCTGGATATTTTTTTTTAAAGGAA
>NC_140257.1:1758200-1759990 GCF_949987555.1 Borostomias antarcticus | reverse complement strand
GAGAGGGATGAGAGGGATGAGAGGAGGGATGAGAGGAGGGATGAGAGGGTGGATGAGAGGAGGGATGAGAGGAGGGATGAGAGGAGGGATTAGAGGATGGCTGAGAGGAGGGATGAGAGGAGGGATGAACCCCTGTTCAGGATGATGTGATTACAGAACTCAAAACCCCCAAAATAGAGAGAGTTGGACTGCTTACTGTTCTGCCTCCGATACAGTATGAGCTATCATTCTGGGGTGTGTGTGTGTGTGTGTGTGTGTGTGTGTGTGTGTGTGTGTGTGTGTGTGTGTGTGTGTGTGTGAGTGTGTGTGAGTGTGTGTGTGTGTGTGTGTGTGTGTGTGTGTGTGTGTGAGTAGACACCCTGGCTAAAATGACATTACAGATGGGATGGAGTCACACCTGGCCTCAATCATCTCCCTGGGACGAGTCTCAATACTCTACAGCCTCCTTCCTCTGCTCTCTCCTAGGCTTTATCTCTGCTCTCTCCTGGGCTTTATCTCTGCTCTCTCCCGGGCTTTATCTCTGCTCTCTCCCGGGCTTTATCTCTGCTCTCTCCCGGGCTTTATCTCTGCTCTCTCCTGGGCTTTATCTCTGCTCTCTCCCGGGCTTTATCTCTGCTCTCTCCCGGGCTTTATCTCTGCTCTCTCCCGGGCTTTATCTCTGCTCTCTCCCGGGCTTTATCTCTGCTCTCTCCCGGGCTTTATCTCTGCTCTCTCCCGGGCTTTATCTCTGCTCTCTCCCGGGCTTTATCTCTGCTCTCTCCCGGGCTTTATCTCTGCTCTCTCCCGGGCTTTATCTCTGCTCTCTCCCGGGCTTTATCTCTGCTCTCTCCTGGGCTTTATCTCTGCTCTCTCCCGGGCTTTATCTCTGCTCTAACGTGATTGGATGGTTGTAGCACGTGCTCCTCCTCTAAGCCACTACTTTTCCAAACCAGACATCAAAACAAATCAAACTTTATTTATACAGCATGTTTCACACACAGAGGCAACACAATGCGCCTCACAGAAAACGGGGAGAAAAAAATCGTCCATATTCCAAAAACCAGCACACCCATTTAAAAAACCAGCACACCCATTTAAAAAACCAGCACACCCATTTAAAAAACCAGCACACCCATTTAAAAAACCAGCACACCCATTTAAAAAACCAGCACACCCATTAAAGCCAATATAGGAGGAGTGTGAAAGAAGGCTCATCCTGACATGGGATCAGATCCCTCCAGGGAGGAGCAGAGGGAGGAGAGATCAGATCCCTCCAGGGAGGAGCAGAGGGAGGAGAGATCAGAGGGAGGAGAGATCAGATCCCTCCAGGGAGGAGCAGAGGGAGGAGAGATCAGAGGGAGGAGAGACCAGAGGGAGGAGAGATCAGATCCCTCCAGGGAGGAGCAGAGGGAGGAGAGATCAGAGGGAGGAGAGATCAGATCCCTCCAGGGAGGAGCAGAGGGAGGAGAGATCAGAGGGAGGAGAGACCAGAGGGAGGAGAGATCAGATCCCTCCAGGGAGGAGCAGAGGGAGGAGAGATCAGAGGGAGGAGAGACCAGAGGGAGGAGAGATCAGACCCCTCCAGGGAGGAGCAGAGGGAGGAGAGATCAGAGGGAGGAGAGACCAGAGGGAGGAGAGATCAGATCCCTCCAGGGAGGAGCAGAGGGAGGAGGCGTTTCAAACCAGGAGGCTTTATGACATCACATCCTGATTCAGACTCAGGTCTGTTCAACCACAGCAGTCAGGAAACCACAGAAGAAGAGCCCCTGGTCTCACGGTGCTCAGCGGAGATAAGGACTGAGCTCACTGAG
>NC_140257.1:1743200-1753200 GCF_949987555.1 Borostomias antarcticus | reverse complement strand
GGTGGATTAGTGTGGGGTGGGTTAGTGTGGGGTGGGTTAGTGTGTGGGGTGGATTAGTGTGGGGTGGGTTAGTGTGGGGTGGGTTAGTGTGTGGGGTGGATTAGTGTGGGGTGGGTTAGTGTGTGGCTGGTGCCTCGACCTTCTAGTGTGTGGGGCGTGGGTTAGTGTGTGGGGTGGATTAGTGTGGGGTGGGTTAGTGTGTGTGGTGGGTTAGTGTGTGGGGTGGGTTAGTGTGTGGGGTGGATTAGTGTGGGGTGGGTTAGTGTGTGTGGTGGGTTAGTGTGTGGGGTGGGTTAGTGTGTGGGGTGGATTAGTGTGGGGTGGGTTAGTGTGTGTCAAATTTTGGCATCAACACTTGGCTGCAATGTAAATCTGACCAATAGAAGCGCTAGACTGGAAGCCACATGTATTAGAATGCACTATAAAAACTAGTGATGATGAATTTACTAGCGTTAGGGTTAGCTAATTCCAGAATTTCCCTTAGTAATTCCGGATTTAATAGTTACTATAAAAACTAGTGATGATGGATTTACTAGGATGAAGTTACTATAAAAACTAGTGATGACGGATTGACTAGGATTAATACTATAAAAACTAGTGATGACGGATTTACTAGGATTTAAGTTACTATAAAAACTAGTGATGACGGATTTACTAGGATGAAGTTACTATAAAAACTAGTGATGACGGATTGACTAGGATTAATACTATAAAAACTAGTGATGACGGATTTACTAGGATTTAAGTTACTATAAAAACTAGTGATGACGGATTTACCAAGTACTATAAAAACTAGTGATGACGGAATTACTAGTTTTTAGTTAGACCACTATAACTTGTTATGACGGATTTACTAGTCTAGCTAAATCACTATGTAAGCTGTACTTGTAATGACGGATATACCAGGTGCTATAAAAACTAGTGATGACAGATTTACTAGTTTTCAGTTAGACCACTATTACTTGTAATGACGGATTTACTAGTTTTCAGCTAAATCACTATTTAAGCTTTACTTGTAATGACGGATTTACTAGTTGTTAGTTAGACTTCTATTACTTGTCATGACGAATTTACTAGTTTTTAGTTAGAAAAATAGCTTGTAATTCTGGATTTATTAGTTTAAACATTGTTAGACATGGCAATACATTATTGAATCTTGAATTTTAATATCTGTTTGGTCCCGTTGGTCCCAGAGGTCCCATCTTCGGATATGTTGTCCAGTAGGATGCCCCGCACGTGTCGGCACCTTCGGAATCGTCGTGCAACAAAATGAGCTGAGATCCCAAAGCACATGGCTTTTTGGCGGGAACGCTCTCTCGCAAAAACGATGGGGCTAGAGGTCCGATTCCAACACATCTAGGTGAATTAGTATGCCCCGCAACCGTGGGTACCTTCGGAATCATCGTGCGTCAAAGTTGAGCTGAGATATATAAGAGTGTGGTGGGTTAGTGTGTGGGGTGTAGGTTGCCAGCTGGATGGAGCCTAAATGCAGGGTTAAAATACCCCCACCCCCTTGCCCTGGGGGGGTTTGGGGGGGCGGGGGTGGTGCCTCCTCCTCCTTCTCTTCTGTCCCCCCCCCCAAACATCCAGAGACCCGCTGCACACACAGTTCACAGTTCACCCACTCTGCTGCTACTCTGGGCTCTCTGGCCTCCCCCTCTCACTCTCTTCCTCTCTCGTCCCCTGGCCCTCCAGGGCGTCACACTTCCTCTCAACCGCTCTTTCTCTCTCTCCCTCCCTTTCTCTTCCCCACACTTTCTCTCATTCTCTCCCTCTCCCTCCCTTTCTCCTTCCCACACGTTCTCTCATTCTTCTGATCATTTAGTCACATCATGTATGATTACCTCCGCCCCAGCAGCAGCGCAGGGCGAGCGGTCATGTTTTCGATGGCGTGCATGCGTTCGTTTGTTTGTTCGACTGTTTAGTGGAGCAGATAAGTGACGTAACTGATACAAGCATGAAAATTGGCATGAGCAGTCTCCATGGGTCACTTAACAAGAAAATGCTCCGAGCCAACTTGAATTTTCAAGATGGCGGACATTTTCAAGATGGCCGCCAACTCAGTGGAACAATTAAGTGATGTAATTGTTTAGTTGGTGATACTGGCATGAAAATTGGCATGAGTAGTCGTCATGGGTTCCTTGACAAGAATATTGTCCCATCCACTTGAATTTTCAAGATGGCAGCCATTTTTCAAGATGGCTGCTGTAGTATATTTTTACACTGTATTACATTAATCATATGTCTGTATTACTCTCATGTAGTAATCATTTTTATAGAATAATGAATAAACGTCACTTTAGTTTGAACTGTGTTAATTCAAGGCTCAATAGAGGGCCTTTGTCTTTGCCTCTGAGTCAGCATGATCTGAAGTTCACCTCTGAAAGGGAGTCCAGTCTTGTAACATGATCCAAGGAAGTACCCCCCCAGCCGCAGTGTCCGAAGGGCGACACTTTGACCATTCAGAAGACTAGTTGACCGTTTGTGACCATATTTGTGTTAAATGAACATTCTTTGTATGAAAATTAGTTTGTCATGTGATTCCTGGCTTGAAGCCAGTTTGAAGTCACGACACTGAGAATTTAGTATTGCCGAAGTTCTGACCCCATGTGTTGCATTGTTGGGCATGCTCAATAAATTGTTGATTTGACCGTTTTGGCCTCCTTGAAGTTCTGTTCCACACGAAGTTTGTGCATTTGAAATACACTGAACCGTCACCTAAGTGGAGTAGTTAAGTGAGGTAATCATTCAGTTGGTGATAGAAGCATGAAAATGAGCATGAACAGTCTCCATAGGTCCCTTGACCATAAACTGTTCACAGCCAATTGATATTTCAAGGTGGCGGCCATTTTCAAGATGCCACCACCTTTGTGGAGCAGTTAAGTGGGCATATAAATAGTGTTGAGGCAGACACGTATTTTTGTGCGTTGGCTGTAAGCCAGCGCACCTAGAAGTGCGAATGTCGGGTTGTCCCTCCCCTCCGTTGTTGACCTGCAGTTCTATGTTGCTGCCACAAGAGGCAGTGGTCCCAGAACATCAAAACAAAAAGACTCTACAGATTTCCCAGGTCAGCGGTGGCCGAGTGGATAGTGCTCTGCCTAGCACCGCGAAGATTGTGAGAAAGACTAGTATTTTATATACCATCAAGATGTCTGGCTGTTGCGTCTACGGGTGTACAAATCGGCGCTCTAGTGGCAAGCTTTATTCGTTTAAAGAGGAAACCGGCCTTTTCAGAACTGGAGTCGCCTGTGGCTACAAGCCATTAAGCGTTTGCGGTGCCCATTTTATATCAGGTAAGTTATTTTGACTACCTGGTTTCACTGGAATGTCTGGTTGAAATGTAGAGTAATATCTGAAGTAAAAAGTAACCCATAACCTGGCTGCACGCTAAGCTAAAGCTAAGTTCAGGAAATGAAGCCTTATGATTGCTAGCTAACGTTAGCTAGTGCTAGCTAACACGCTAGCTAGTGTTAGCTAGCTAACTCAAGGCCCGGGGAGTCTGAGATGGCTAACGGTTAGCAAAACCTAATGAAATGGTGAGTCCTGCTTTGCAGCTTTATGCATTTCAGATTTATCATTTTGGCAATGTGTGTGAATTTGCTGCTTTGTGAGAGATAAGGACCTGTTGTTGCATGTCGTTGATAAAAGCTTCCCCTTATTATGGTGTCAGAACGATGGCTTATGAATGCGATGGTACACAGTAGCCCAGAGATGGTTAGCACTGGCAGGGCTATTTTCAGTTTGATAAAAGGCGTTGTGGTGTTTGAGCACGAGTTGTCGTACTCTTGTGATGGACTTCGTTTTGCTGTGAAATTATAGTTGTTTACGTTTTGGTAGTGTTGCAAATTATTGGTACCCCTACCAGTGGGGATTGCTCCTATAGGCAAGGGTACGCCTGGCTTACCCATACAAATCCAAATAAAACTTGATTTTGCACCTTTACCAAATCAGACAGGTCAAGGACGAGGAGTTAAACAAAGCACAGTCAAACAACCAGTCTTGGCCTCTTTAGGGACTCAATAAATGTACATGGGAAAATATATCATCTAAAGATCCAGGAAGCAATCTCGAAGAATGGTTGCCATCTTTTCCAAGTGGCTGTGAGCAGTGCTGAGCAGTTCTGCTCAAGTGACCCATGGAGACTGCAGACATGCCCATGCCAAACCTTCAGGTGTGTATCACCAACTGAGTGATTACATAACTTACTGTAACTGCTCCACTAAGGTGGCGGGCGGCCATCTTGAAAATGGCCGCCATCTTGAAGTTTTAAGTGGCAGTGAGCAGTTTCTTGTCAAGTGACCCATGGATACTTCTCATGCCAATTCCCATACTTCTATCACCAATTAAATGATTAGGCTACATCACTTAACTACTCCACTAAGGTGGGCAGCCATCTTGAAAAATGGCCGCCATCTTGAAATCTCAACTGGTTGTGAGCAGTGTCTTGTCAAGTGACACATGGAGACTGCTCATGCCAATTTTCATGCTTGTATTACCAACTGAACGATTCTGCCTAAAATCAGCTCTTAGCCGCTCCACTAGTTAGCAGGATTACACAAAAGCTACCAGAGTGATTTTCATGAAACTCGGTGGAGGGGTGTAGCATAGGCCAAGTTAGAACACATACAATTTTGGTGTGGATAAGAACATTGGGCGGATACACTGGCTATTCACCTCCATTCATTTTTTGGACTTGGGGAGCGAAAAATTCCCTCCAATCATTGCCAATAGAGGGAAATGAGTTGGGGATTGGACTGGCATAAAGCTCTCAAGCTAATAAATGCAGCAATACCAAACATGTCCTGCTCCCATGCACATGCGCGCACCGAGCCATGAAATGCATTCATGGGCAGAGGTCTGTGCTGTTCCATTTCTAGTTATTTATTCAATTTGGGAAATCCAGCCACGATCTCTAGATAGCATTAGTGCTAGCTCAGGCTGGAGCTCATTCTTTCCAGATGGTGGGATTTCTCTAACAGAATAAATACCACACATATAAACAAATGGAGCCCTGGCTGGGCCCATCCCGAAAAAGCAATGTGGATACACCATCTCCTCCTCCATCCCGTGGACCCACCACCCATGGGAGGGTCCCTAGAGGAGGTCACTGAGGTAGTCACACAAATCCACAGTGGCAAAGCCCCAGGGACTGATGAGATCCATCCAGAAATGCTGAAGGCGCTGGTTGTTGAGGGGCTGTCTTGGTTGACATGCCTCTTTAACATTGCGTGGAAGTCCGGGTCAGTGCCAAAGGAGTGGCAGACTGGGGTGGTGGTCCCAATATTCAAAAAAGGGGACCAGAGGGTGTGTGCCAAATACAGAGGCATCACATTACTCAGCCTCCCAGGGAAAGTGTACTCTAAGGTGCTGGAAAGGAGGGTCCGGCCGATAGTCGAAGAGGAAAAATGCAGATTCTGTCCTGGATGTGGAACCACCAACCAGCTCTTCACTCTCGCAAGGTTCCTGGAGGGGGCTTGGGAGTTTGCCCAACCTGTCTACATGTGCTTTGTGGATTTGGAGAAGGCTTATGACCGGGTCCCTCGAGAGGTGTTGTGGAGGGTTATGCGGGAGTATGGGATGAGGGGGTCCCTACTTAGGGCCATCCAATCCCTGTACACCCAGAGCGAGAGCTGTGTCCGGGTCCTCGGCAGTAAGTTTCCTTTCCGAAATTGGTGGTTGGCCTCCGCCAGGGCTGCGCTTTCTCACCAATCTTGTTTGTGATTTTCATGGACAGGATATCGAGGCGTAGCTGTGGGGAGGTGGGTTTGCAGTTCGGTGAGCTGAGGATGACGTCGCTGTTGTTTGCAGATGATGTGGTCCTGATGTGGTCCTAACCCTAACCCTAACCCTGCGACCTCCAGCACTCTCTGGATCGGTATGCAACTGAGTGTGAAGCGGCTGTGATGAGAATCAGCACCTCTAAATCTGAGGCCATGGTTCTAAGCAGGAAACCGGTGGTTTGTCCGCTCCGAGTAGGAAATTAGTCCTTACCCCAAGTGAAGGAGTTCAAGTATCTGGGGGTCTTGTTCACGAATGAGGGAACCATGGAGAGGGAGTTTGCCCAGAGAATCGGAGCAGCTGGTGCGGTTCTGCAGTCACTTTACCGCATTGTTTTGACAAAAAGAGAGCTGAGCCAAAAGGCAAAGCTCTGGATCTACCGGTCTATCTTCGTCCCCACCCTCACCTATGGTCATGAAGGATGGGTCATGACCGATCACGGATACAAGCGGCCGAAATGAGTTTTATCCGGAGGGTGTCGGGGGTCACCCTGAGAGATCAAGTGAGAAGTTCGGTCACCCAGGAGAGACTGGGAGTAGAGCCGCTGCTCCTTTGCGTGGAAAGGAGCCAGTTGAGGTGGTTCGGGCATCTAGTGAGGATGCCTCCTGGGCACCTCCCTAGGGAATTGTTCCAGGCGTGTCCGGCTGGGAGGAGGCCGCGGGGTTGACCCAGGACCAGGTGGCGGGACTACATTTCCGCACTGGCCTGTGAGCAGCTAAAGATTCCCCAAGCAGAGCTGGTTGATGCTGCTAGGGAAAGAAATGTCTGGGGCCCCCTGCTGGAACTGCTGCCTCCGACTCCGGATAAGTGGATGACGATGGATGGATAAACAAAAAACTGAATGGCTGTCTCAATCTTGTTTTAACTATGATATCTGCTGCTTTTTTCCATGGACAGATTTATATACTACATACGCAAACTTCACATGCATTTTTAAGCTGGCCCAGTAATCAATGGTGATTCTGAAGTAAAGAAAATGTGAGAATGCTGCCCACTGATTCTCAGGAATGCCAGGAATGCTCTGGAATGCCAGGAATGCTCTGGAATGCCAGGAATGCTCAGGAATGTTCAGAAGCCTCTGAGTCGAGTCACGAGTAGTTCGAGTCCACATTACCTGGGTCATCTAGGTTGAGTCTGAAGCAGATTGATACAGAGGTGTTCTATGCATGAAAAATTAAAAATGAAACAAAAATGACAGCTGTCTCCATTGCAAAGGTAGTTTATTTTTTTCAAAGGGCTTTGGTTAACAGTGTTTCATTTGTTGTAAACTAGGCTCCAATCACCTTGAGCAGTAGGTCGAAAAAGATGAGAGAAAGTAGAGAGGTAATCTTTAACCTCAGAGACCCTAACCCAACTCACTCTGAGCGTGTCACACACACACTCACGCACACACTTTACATGTGACATTTCAAAAACAAAAGATTTGACAGCATAGAACTACTCAAACGTGCACGATGAGACCTGATCTTGTACCTAGCTTTCAAACAGTAGCTAGCATGGTTCAAACGTTAGCTAACCAAACATCTTGAACTCAGTGGTTGTCGAGTCACTTCAGAGGCTACTGCTAGCTAACTTTACCTTTAAAAAAAAAAAATTAAACCATAGCTAGCTAGCAGCCTCAAGTGACTCGACACCCACTGAGTTCAAAATGTTTGGTTAGCTAACAGTCATGCGTACTCTCGCTTGCCAGACTATTCATTCAACAGAAAGAATGAATGAGGGGCTAACTGACAGACAGCTAGCTAGCTGTAACGTTATCTAGCTGTCAGTTAGCCCCTCATTCACTCATTCTTTTGAATGGATAACGTTAGTCTGGCAAGCAAGACTAGTTAACGTTAGAACGCACGACCATTAGCTAACCAAACATCTTGAACTCAGTGGTTGTCGAGTCACAGCTAGCTAACGTCACCATAGCTGTCTCTCAGTTAGCCCCTCGTTCAAGCGAGACTAGTTAACATTACCCCCCTTCGGGACCTGCCAGTTAGGTCTAGTAACATTAGCTAGCAATTTTTTAGCATGGTGTGTGGGCGATGGTGGGACACGACAGCTGGTTAGCTAGCTAATGTTACAGAAGCTAATGCTGATCACCAGTCAACCGGCACTTTCTTTTCCGGATGCTTCCTTTGCAGATGTCTGTTAAAGTTTGAGGTTGTCCCCGTCTTCTCCTCCATGGTTTTCTTACACAGTGAACATTTCGCACTGCTTTTGTGTCCATTTACTGCAAAGTGTATCCAAATCTCACGATCCAGGTAGCTCTTTCAGCATTTTGGCACTAATGAGAGTAACGTTAGCTTCACACAGGTGGAACAATCATCACTACGTGAGGCGCGAGCTCTCATTCTACTTTTTTTTCTTGAGCTCCTGTTTTCTGTATTTAGAGGTCTTATCGAGAACTGTCAATAAAATCAACCAAATGTGAAGAGGTGGACATCATTGGATGCCTCTCAACCTACAGAATTTAGCTATCTGCTTTTTTGGCAGTTTGGAGTTGATTAGTGTTGTTAATACGAAGGATACCCGCTCAACCGTCACCTTCATTCATCTGGGACTTGAGCTCCAGAGCAAAATACATTTAGGCTAGCTAACGTTACCCCGCCGTAGTTTCAATGGTCTCATCAAATCAAATTCAAATGTATTACTAGGCCTATATCCCATTTCATACACAGAGACATAGCAGGGCAATGCAACCCAGTGAGCTGGGTGGGGAGAGAAGGGTGTAGCCTACGCGTTATGGATCGCACCACAGTTCTAGGCAAGACCCGCCTGACAGCGGTGCAATCCACCCTTTCTTCTAACCTACCCCCCCGTTACCCTACCACCTTTTTACCCTACCACCCTGCTACCCTACCACCCATTTACCCTACCACCCTGCTATCCTACCACCCTGCTACCCTACCACCCCGCTATCCTACCACCCCGCTATCCTACCACCCTGTTACCCTACCACCCTGCTATCCTACCACCCTGTTACCCTACCACCCCGCTATCCTACCACCCTGTTACCCTACCACCCTGCTATCCTACCACCCTGCTATCCTACCACCCTGTTACCCTACCACCCTGCTATCCTACCACCTTGTTACCCTACCACCCCGCTATCCTACCACCTTGTTACCCTACCACCCCACTATCCTACCACCCTGTTACACTACGATCCCGCTATCCTACCACCCTGTTACCCTACCACCCCGCTATCCTACCACCCTGTTACCCTACCACCCTGTTACCCTACCACCCTGTTACCCTACCACCCTGCTATCCTACCACCCTGTTATTACCACCCTGCTATCCTACCACCTTGTTACCCTACCACCCTGTTACCCTACCACCCCGCTATCCTACCACCCTGCTATCCTACCACCCTGTTACCCTACCACCCTGTTACCCTACCACCCTGCTATCCTACCACCCTGTTATTACCACCCTGCTATCCTACCACCTTGTTACCCTACCACCCCGCTATCCTACCACCCTGTTACACTACCACCCCGCTATCCTACCACCCTGTTACCCTACCACCCCGCTATCCTACCACCCTGTTACCCTACCACCCTGTTACCCTACCACCCTGCTATCCTACCACCCTGCTATCCTACCACCCTGTTACCCTACCACCCCGCTATCCTACCACCCTGCTATCCTACCACCCCACTATCCTACCACCCTGCTATCCTACCACCCTGTTACCCTACCACACTGTTACCCTACCACCCTGTTATTACCACCCTGCTATCCTACCACCTTGTTACCCTACCACCCTGTTACCCTACCACCCCGCTATCCTACCACCCTGCTATCCTACCACCTTGTTACCCTACCACCCCGCTATCCTACCACCCTGTTACCCTTCCACCCCGCTATCCTACCACCCTGTTACTCTACCACCCTGCTATCCTACCACCCTGCTATCCTACCACCCCCCAATCCTACCACCCTGTTACCCTACCACCCTGTTGGGTAACAGGGTGGTAGAGTAACAGGGTGGTAGGGTAGTACCAACCTGTTTTCTACCTTGCCACCCTACCACCTTCTCTTCTACCCTGTGTATGTGTGTGTGTGTGTGTGTGTGTGTGTGTGTGTGTGTGTGTGTGTGTGTGTGTGTGCTGAACAACCAGATACACTAGCAGGATAAACCCTGGATGAATCTTGCTAAAGTTCAACTAAGACAAACTCTAACCAACCCAAACTGACAAACAACTAGTTGAACTAAGACAAGCATTAT
>NC_140257.1:1728200-1740700 GCF_949987555.1 Borostomias antarcticus | reverse complement strand
ATGACTTTGAATTGTTCGCCGGGGTGCCAGTCAGAGTCAAGTCTGACAAATCATATAAAAGTTATATCCCAGTGGCATTCATATCACGACATCATAGAGAAACTCACACAGCACGGAAAATAACCACACAGCACAATGAACAGTTTCCGTTTTGCATTATATATTGTGTTAGTTCAATCTATTTTAGTCCATTTCAGTTCATCCAACTGATTCCCATAGTCCAATCCAGCCGGCACAATCCACAACGGTATGAAACAAATTCAACAGTAAGAATCCACTCCGGGCTTTACCACGGATCCCAGTCCCTCCCGTCAACCCGCAAGTTGTTTGATGTCAGTCAAGGCAGAAACATCTAGAGGCCTCTTTGGCGGTCGATTTTGGGTTGGCTAGCGGCTAGCTCAGCTAGCTAGCATTGACTAGCTTGCTAGCTTGTTGCCTGCCGTGACTTTGGCATGAAGACACACAGGGAGCAGTGACGTGCGCCGACGTCCTGGTCGCTACAATGTGTGTGTGTGTGTGTGTGTGTGTTTGTGTGTGTGGGTGTGTGTGTGCGTGTGCGTGTGTGTGGGTGTGTGTGTGTGTGGGGGGGGGTGTGTGTGTGTGTGTGTGTGTGTGTCTGTGTGTGTGTGTGTGTGCAGACAAAGGGGGTCTGAGAAGACGAGATCCTGCCCTCCAGGGGGTCTGAGCATTAATAGGTGATGAGGAAACCTGACTAACGCTGAACAAGCAGATACACTAGCAGGATAAACCCTGGATGAGTGTGTGTGTGTGTGTGTGTGTGTGTGTGTGTGTGTGTGTGTGTGTGTGTGTGTGTGTGTGTGTGTGTGTGTGTGTGTGCTGAACAACCAGATACACTAGCAGGATAAACCCTGGATGAATCTCTCTAAAGGTCAACTAAGACAAACTCTGACCAACCCAAACTGACCAACAACTAGTTGAACTAAGACAAGCATTATCTACACACCAACCCCGAGAAAAAGAGAGTGAGATGAGTGAATGGAGGGGAGAAAACTCCACTCAGCCAAATCATCAAACGGATGCAACTGAAGTTCAATCAAGGCAAGCACATCTGTTCCAGACACACATAAAAAATGAATCATTTCTGAGGAAATGAAAGTGAATCTTGATGTGAAAGTCAAGATTCCACCACTGACTGGCTGACTGACTGACTGACTGGCTGGCTGGCTGATTGATTGGCTGGCTGAAACACCGCTCAATTCTCTCCTCCCGTGACCCCCTGACACACACACACACACACACACTCACACACACACACACACACACACACACACACACACACACACAAGAAACACCGCTCTATTCTCTCCTCCCGTGCCCCCCTGACACACACACACACACACACACACACAAGAAACACCGCTCTATTCTCTCCTCCCGTGAACCCCTGACACACACACACACACACACACTCACACACACACACACACACACACACACAATGAAAGAGCTGTAAAGCATACTAACAGAGGAAGAATCTACAACTAATGAAGACTCATACTGATATAGTTCACATTAGCTAACGTTACTTCCAACCCAAATCCACTCAAACATTCAGGTCCTTTCCAGTGACACCAGAGTCAGTACATGAGCTATGAGATGAGCAGAGTCAGTACATGAGCTATGAGATGAGCAGAGTCAGTACATGAGCTATGAGATGAGCAGAGTCAGTAAATGAGCTATGAGATGAGCAGAGTCAGTACATGAGCTATGAGATGAGCAGAGTCAGTACATGAGCTATGAGATGAGCAGAGTCAGTACATGAGCTATGAGATGAGCAGCTTCAGAGCTCTGGACCCTTCAGACGGGACAGACCCTGGACCACCAGAGACCCAGTCTCTCCCGTCCCCCTCCTAGAGAGTGGGCTGAGTCCCGGGCAGACAGCCCTGCCTCAGTGTCCCAGCGAGGTCTCTCTTTCCCCTCTCTCCTAGAGAGTGGGCGGAGTCCCGGGCAGATAGCCCTGCCTCAGTGTCCCAGCGAGGTCTCTCTTTCCCCTCTCTCCCCGCCGCCCGGCCCTGCTGAGTCATCACCACGCCACAGGGAAGAGGAGGAAGAAGAGGGCATTTTGAACGGATAATCTTTATTAAATCAGTACCACTCCAACACAACGGCGGCTATTGTTTTCTGTGTGAAGTTTCATCTGACCCGGTGATGTAAGGCTCAGTTCTGACCCGGTGATGTCAGGCTCGGTTCTGACCCGGTGATGTCAGGCTCGGTTCTGGCCCGGTGATGTCAGGCTCGGTTCTGGCCCGGTGATGTCAGGCTCAGTTCTGGCCCGGTGATGTCAGGCTCAGTTCTGGCCCGGTGATGTCAGGCTCGGTTCTGCCCCGGTGATGTCAGGCTCGGTTCTGCCCCGGTGATGTCAGGCTCGGTTCTGCCCCGGTGATGTCAGGCTCGGTTCTGACCCGGTGATGTCAGGCTCGGTTCTGCCCCGGTGATGTCAGGCTCGGTTCTGCCCCGGTGATGTCAGGCTCGGTTCTGCCCCGGTGATGTCAGGCTCGGTTCTGGCCCGGTGATGTCAGGCTCGGTTCTGACCCGGTGATGTCAGGCTCAGTTCTGACCCGGTGATGTCAGGCTCAGTTCTGACCCGGTGATGTCAGGCTCAGTTCTGACCCGGTGATGTCAGGCTCAGTTCTGACCCCGTGATGTCAGGCTCGGTTCTGACCCGGTGATGTTAAAAGCGCAGTCTGACAGTGGAGTGTGTCGGTCCAATAGCAGCCCAGCATATCTACAGGCCTAGAGAGATATCTACAGGCCTAGAGAGATATCTACAGGCCTAGAGAGATATCTACAGGCCTAGAGAGATATCTACAGGCCTAGAGAGATATCTACAGGCCTAGAGAGATATCTACAGGCCTAGAGAGATATCTACAGGCCTAGAGAGATATTTACAGGCCTAGAGAGATATCTACAGGATGCAGTTTTCTCCATGACTAATAAAACGTGTTTATTTTCACTCTTTCCACTGAGTGAACAAAGAAAATGTTATATTGTACAGGCA
Organism: Borostomias antarcticus; assembly: GCF_949987555.1. Taxonomy (NCBI): domain Eukaryota; kingdom Metazoa; phylum Chordata; class Actinopteri; order Stomiiformes; family Stomiidae; genus Borostomias; species Borostomias antarcticus. Next base: position 1,737,681 of record NC_140257.1, on the reverse strand, counting down.
CCTTTTTTGTGGTGTGTGTGTGTGTGTGTGTGTGTGTGTGTGTGTGTGTGTGTGTATGTGTGTGGTGTGTGTCTGTGTGTGTGTGTATGTGTGTGTGTGTGTCCAAGGTGAAAGGGTTCAAAATAAAATCCTCTCAGAGGAATTAGCAATCTTGCTCCTGCCCTCCTACAGACACACACACACACACACACTTACAGAACCACCACACACATACTCTCTCTCTCTCTCTCTCTCACACACACACACACACACACACATACACACACACACACACACACACACAGAACCACCACACACATACTCTCTCTCTCTCACACACACACACACACACACACACACACACACACACACACACACACACACAGAACCACCACACACACTCTCACACACACACACAGACACACACACAGAACCACCACACAAACACTCTCTCTCACACACACACACACACACACACACACACACACACACACACACAGGGATGCACAGATAGACAGGAGGTGTTGCTAGAGCACCTGCCCTTTGCCCTCTGGACAAGGCTAGTGCCCTTTTGAAAGTTACTTTTTATTTTTTTATTTTTTACAGTGTAGGCCTACTGTATGTGGCCCATGGTGACATCGATCAATTCTCAATTAAAAGCGTGTAATAATAATGCCCCAAAATGCGTTGTAATTTTGCCAGACCCCCCCCCACACACACGTGCCCGCGGCACACCCCCGCCCCTCCCCTCCCTCTCTTCCTTTGTCAACGGTAAATGCTAAATTAGCCGACTGCCCACATGCTTAACAAGCTAGACGCTAGTCATAATCAATTAATGGATTTAATGTAATGATGACCACCACACAACCAATGTTGGTAGAATTTGTTGTTGGTACAGCATGTGAAGCTATCAGTATACTTAAGCTGAATATTTAGTATTATGTAGTAACCTTAGGCTTACAGGGCTGCCAAGTCTCACGCATTGAGTGTGAGACACACGCGTTTCAGCCTCTTCTCACGCTCACACGCCACACTTCACAAGTCTCACGTGGAGAAATGAGCAACCCCTACATACTCCAGGGTGGATCGAACGAATCAAACAGGGCAAAATACAGGATAGTCCTTCTTCTTCTTCTTTCGTGTAACGTCAGAGGTCCAACTTGGTGTCGTGTAGCCATGCCAGCATCTCGGGTCCTAGGTCAAAGAGGCTGGCTTCCGAGGGTGGTCTGTACAAGGGGCAAGTGGTGAAGGATAGTCCTGTATTGGTGGTGATGGAGCCCTGTCTGGGCCTGAGTGAGGATAGTCCTGTATTGGTGGTGATGGAGCCCTGTCTGGGCCTGAGTGAGGATAGTCCTGTATTGGTTGTGATGGAGCCCTGTCTGGGCCTGAGTGAGGATAGTCCTGTATTGGTGGTGATGGAGCCCTGTCTGGGCCTGAGTGAGGATAGTCCTGTATTGGTGGTGATGGAGCCCTGTCTGGGCCTGAGTGAGGATAGTCCTGTATTGGTGGTGATGGAGCCCTGTCTGGGCCTGAGTGAGGATAGTCCTGTATTGGTGGTGATGGAGCCCTGTCTGGGCCTGAGTGAGGATAGTCCTGTATTGGTGGTGATGGAGCCCTGTCTGGGCCTGAGTGAGGATAGTCCTGTATTGGTTGTGATGGAGCCCTGTCTGGGCCTGAGTGAGGATAGTCCTGTATTGGTGGTGATGGAGCCCTGTCTGGGCCTGAGTGAGGATAGTCCTGTATTGGTGGTGATGGAGCCCTGTCTGGGCCTGAGTGAGGATAGTCCTGTATTGGTGGTGATGGAGCCCTGTCTGGGCCTGAGTGAGGATAGTCCTGTATTGGTGGTGATGGAGCCCTGTCTGGGCCTGAGTGAGGATAGTCCTGTATTGGTGGTGATGGAGCCCTGTCTGGGCCTGAGTGAGGATAGTCCTGTATTGGTGGTGATGGAGCCCTGTCTGGGCCTGAGTGAGGATAGTCCTGTATTGGTTGTGATGGAGCCCTGTCTGGGCCTGAGTGAGGATAGTCCTGTATTGGTGGTGATGGAGCCCTGTCTGGGCCTGAGTGAGGATAGTCCTGTATTGGTGGTGATGGAGCCCTGTCTGGGCCTGAGTGAGGATAGTCCTGTATTGGTGGTGATGGAGCCCTGTCTGGGCCTGAGTGAGGATAGTCCTGTATTGGTGGTGATGGAGCCCTGTCTGGGCCTGAGTGAGGATAGTCCTGTATTGGTTGTGATGGAGCCCTGTCTGGGCCTGAGTGAGGATAGTCCTGTATTGGTGGTGATGGAGCCCTGTCTGGGCCTGAGTGAGGATAGTCCTGTATTGGTGGTGATGGAGCCCTGTCATGTAAACGGAGCAGGGGCGGACGTACCCCTACAGGAGCAGCGTGGGGGGGGTTAGTTACTACAGGAGCAGCGTGGGGGGGGGTAGTTACTACAGGAGCAGCGTGGGGGGGGTTAGTTACTACAGGAGCAGCATGGGGGGGGTTAGTTATTACAGGAGCAGCGTGGGGGGGGGGGGGTAGTTACTACAGGAGCAGCGTGGGGGGGGTTAGTGACTACAGGAGCAGCATGGGGGGGGGGGGGCTTAGTTACTACAGGAGCAGCGTGGGGGGGGGGGGTTAGTTACTACAGGAGCAGCGTGGGGGGGGGGGTTAGTTACTACAGGAGCAGCATGGGGGGGGTAGTTACTACAGGAGCAGCGTGGGGGGGGGTTAGTGACTACAGGAGCAGCATGGGGGGGGGGTAGTTACTACAGGAGCAGCGTGGGGGGGGGGTTAGTGACTACAGGAGCAGCGTGGGGGGGGGTAGTTACTACAGGAGCAGCGTGGGGGGGGGGTAGTTACTACAGGAGCAGCATGGGGGGGGTAGTTACTACAGGAGCAGCGTGGGGGGGTAGTTACTACAGGAGCAGCGTGGGGGGGGGGGTAGTTACTACAGGAGCAGCGTGGGGGGGGGGTAGTTACTACAGGAGCAGCATGGGGGGGGGCTAGTTACTACAGGAGCAGCGTGGGGGGGGGGGTAGTTACTACAGGAGCAGCATGGGGGGGGGTAGTTACTACAGGAGCAGCGTGGGGGGGGGGGTAGTTACTACAGGAGCAGCGTGGGGGGGGTTAGTGACTACAGGAGCAGCGTGGGGGGGGGGGTAGTTACTACAGGAGCAGCGTGGGGGGGGGGTAGTTACTACAGGAGCAGCGTGGGGGGGGGGTTAGTTGCTACAGGAGCAGCGTGGGGGGGGTTAGTTACTACAGGAGCAGCGTGGGGGGGGGTAGTTACTACAGGAGCAGCATGGGGGGGGGGTTAGTGACTACAGGAGCAGCATGGGGGGGGGTAGTTACTACAGGAGCAGCGTGGGGGGGGGGTAGTTACTACAGGAGCAGCGTGGGGGGGGGGGTTAGTTACTACAGGAGCAGCATGGGGGGGGGTTAGTTACTACAGGAGCAGCATGGGGGGGGGGGTAGTTACTACAGGAGCAGCGTGGGGGGGGGGTTAGTTACTACAGGTGCAGCGTGGGGGGGGGTAGTTACTACAGGAGCAGCGTGGGGGGGGGGTAGTTACTACAGGAGCAGCGTGGGGGGGGGGGGTAGTTACTACAGGAGCAGCGTGGGGGGGGGGGTAGTTACTACAGGAGCAGCGTGGGGGGCGGTTAGTTACTACAGGAGCAGCGTGGGGGGGGGTAGTTACTACAGGAGCAGCGTGGGGGGGGTAGTTACTACAGGAGCAGGCGAGGCCCCATGTTATTGCCCACCTCAGCAGGGCCTCAGGAAGCTCAGTCCAGGGCCTGTAGGCAGGCAGCTTCTGAAGGGGGGAGGAAACGGACATGGAGAGACTCCATCATGCCCAGCATCCTGCCTGAGACGCGCCTGGCACCTGGGCATCCAGCCCCCACCCACATGAACCTGTATTATCTGACCTGGGCATCCAGCCCCCACCCACATGAACCTGTATTATCTGACCTGGGCATCCAGCCCCCACCCACATGAACCTGTATTATCTGACCTGGGCATCCAGCCCCCACCCACATGAACCTGTATTATCTGACCTGGGCATCCAGCCCCCACCCACATGAACCTGTATTATCTGACCTGGGCATCCAGCCCCCACCCACATGAACCTGTATTATCTCACGCGGAGGAAGATAGTGTCTGAATTCAAGCGGTGGGTTTGGAGAATGGAATCAAGAGGGTCAAATAATTCCATTGCTTAAGGATGTTAATCAACATGCTAACAGCTAACAGCTAACAGCAGACCTAGAAGGGTTCTTCCTGTGCTCAGCAAAGTTATGGAAGGGATTGTTATGTTCATTCAAGATACTTCCTCTAATGGACTAACCAAATATGTACATGCATACAGACAGGGCTATTCTACCAGCATAGCGCTCACTCACTAACTGTTAGCCAACTAGTTGACGGAAGGTGCTAACGTCCGGTTTTACAGAAGTTTCAAAATAATGCTCTGTGGAAAGTCACTCAGTTCTCCAGACTGGTCACTCTCAAATTTGAAATAACACAATTTTATTAGCAACACACACATTAGGCCTACTGCCAACAACAATTAACAATAATAACCTGCTCACCATAGGAGCTCTCATCCTCTCCTGCTATACTATTCCCACACACTTCATCAGGTGCATTGGTCCTAATGAAGACTATACTATTCCCACACACTTCATCATGTGCATCGGTCCTAATGAAGACTATACTATTCCCACACACTTCATCAGGTGCATTGGTCCTAATGAAGACTATAGCCTACTATTCCCACACACTTCATCAGGTGCATTGGTCCTAATGAAGACTATACTATTCCCACACACTGCATCATGTGCATTGGTCCTAATGAAGACTATGGCCCAATCCCAATACCCCCTTTAGCCTTACCCCTACATTTTGCGCGTTCACGTGTAGGGTAGTGTGTCTCATTACTTTTAGCTTCTAGGGCTAGGGAGCATATCGAGGGCTAGTGGATGTTCAAACAGTCCTCCAAAACTAGGTTTTTCAGAGGGGTAGATGACAATTCACACAATGCTTTAATTGCAAACTTACGCAGTGATACTGTATGAAACATAGCTGCCGGTGCCTTGAAAAAACGTGGGAAGAAAGCCCAATGTATTCGCAAATAATCATTCAAAAATTTTAAAATCCGTGGAAAAGCTTAGTTTAATGTAGATGCAAAGGAACATGTCATTGGATCGTTATGACATGCATTTCTGGAAAAAAAAAAAACGTTTTACGATGTCAACGGCATTTCATTGCGTTTCGATGTGGATCCAGTAGGTTACTGGTAGGCTACGGTGCAACATTGAATCTAATCGAATCAATAGAACTTTGTGTAAACAACGATTTTTGAGTGACAGTTGATTCGACTCCCCCCCCGGGCCTCACCGAATTCCTCTCCCTCCTTGGTTCAACTTTGCCGGGCAAAATACGATTGATTTTCATTTTCTTCATTTTGTTAACGTTACTGGCAGGGGCATTCGGCGTCTGCACAGTCGTTTTTGAGTGAGGGCAGCTGAGACGTCATCGCGCGTCATCACGAGAGTTCTGCTAGTTGTGGGGTCTGTGGCGTGGACAGTGGTGTGGAGGTGAGACTCCGCCCCCTCAGGTCAGAGCTGGTTGAGGACAGTGTAGCCCTCTCCGGGCCACCTACCCGCCCGCACCAGTGAAGACCATGTGTCTCTAGCCCACTCAGGGGCTGAGTTGTGAGGCCCATGGCCTGGATAGTGGCGTGGGGGTGAGACTCCGCCCCCTCAGGTCAGAGCCGGTCAGGGACAGTGTACCCCTCTCCGGGCCACCTACCCGCCCGCACTGGTGAAGACCATGTGTCTCTAGCCCACTCAGGGGCTGAGTTGTGAGGCCCGTGGCGTGGATAGTGGCGTGGGGGTGAGACTCCGCCCCCTCAGGTCAGAGCCAGTCAGGGACAGTGAACCCCTCTCCGGGCCACCTACCTGACTCCACCAGTGAAGACCTGTGTGTCTCTAGCCCACTCAGGGGCTGAAAAGTGGGTTCTGTGGCGTGAATAGTGTTGTGGTGGTGAGGCTCCGCCCCTTTTGGTCATAGCCAGTCAGGGACGGTGTACTCCTCTCCGGGCTACCCCCCGGCCCCCACCAGTGAAGATCATGTGTCTCTATTCCACTTTGGCTGAGTTCTGTGCTACCACATACAGTTATAAAAGGGTGCCTGTACCTTTAAGAGAGGCTGCACATGCACACAAATTCAAAAAAGCAACAGCTGCCACCACTCTAATCCCAACTGACACTCTGATCCTAGACATGGTCCGCTTCAGACAGCTCTATCGCGAATATACGTTTCAATGGGGAGCGCAGTTGCCGAACAAATCGTCATACAGCGAAAACTATAAGTCACATAGCTTAGATACTTACATTGTACGAATGTGTGAACATTTTGATGTATAATATGTGTGTGAGCTGTCAAAACTGTAGGAGTGCCAGCAGTTTACAAAATGTGTGAATATTTGCAAAGCAACTGCTGCCACCACTCTAAAAAAAGTTACTGAACATTCCAAAAGCAGTTTCAAGCAGTTTCAATGGGACAAAAAATTGTTTTAAAAGTTAAATTATTATAAAACTATAGTTTAAAGATCGTCAGATCGAAGAGGAACAATGCGGATTTCGTCCTGGTCGTGGAACCACTGACCAGCTTTTCACTCTTGCGAGGATCTTTGAGGGGGCTTGGGAGTTTGCCCAACCTGTCTACATGTGTTTTGTGGACTTGAAGAAGGCTTACGACCGGGTCCCTCAAGAGGTCTTGTGGAGGGTTATGCGGGAGTATGGGGTGAGGGGGTCCCTACTTAGGGCCATCCAATCCCTGTACACCCAGAGCGAGAGCTGTGTCCGGGTCCTCGGCAGTAAGTCGTCTTCCTTTCCGGTAGGGGTTGGCCTCCGCCAGGTCTGCGCTTTGTCACCAATCCTGTTTGTGATTTTCATGGACAGGATATCGAGGCGTAGCCGTGGGGAGGTGGGTTTGCAGTTCAGTGAGCTGGGGATCACGTCGCTGCTATTTGCAGATGATGTGGTCCTGATGGCATCAACTGCCTGCGACCTCCAGCACTCTCTGGATAGGTTCGCAACTGAGTGTGAAGCGGCAGGGATGAGAATCAGCACTTCTAAATCTGAGGCCATGGTTCTCAGCAGGAAACCGGTGGCCTGTCCGCTCCGAGTAGGAAATGAGTCCTTACCCCAAGTGAAGGAGTTCAAGTATCTGGGGGTCTTGTTCACGAGTGAGGGAACCATGGAGAAGGAGTTTGGCCGGAGAATCGGAGCAGCTGGTGCGGTTCTGCAGTCGCTTTACCGCACTGTTGTGACGAAAAGAGAGCTGAGCCAAAAGGCAAAGCTCTGGATCTACCGGTCTGTCTTCGTCCCCACCCTCACCTATGGTCATGAAGGATGGGTCATGACCGAAAGATCACGGACACAAGCGGCCGAAATGAGTTTTCTCCGGAGGGTGGCTGGGGTCTCCCTGAGAGATCGGGTGAGAAGTTCAGTCATCCGGGAGAGACTCGGAGTAGAGCCGCTGCTCCTTTGCGTCGAAAGGAGCCAGTTGAGGTGGTTCGGGCATCTAGTGAGGATGCCTCCTGGGCGCCTCCCTAGGGAGGTGTTCCAGGCGTGTCCAGCTGGGAGGAGGCCGCGGGGTAGACCCAGGACTAGGTGGCGGGATTACATCTCCGCACTGGCCTGTGAGCGGCTAAAGATTCCCCAGGCAGAGCTGGTTGATGCTGCTAGGGAAAGGGATGTCTGGGGCCCACTGCTGGAGCTGCTGCCTCCGCGACCCGACCCCAGATAAGCGGATGAAGATGGATGGATGGATGGACAACATTTGGGTGTGTGAGCTTATTCCCCTGAAGGGCAGGCACTGAAACATGGTGTATCATTCATTGGATGTGTTGAGCGAGTGAGGACAGTGTGCGGGTGCTCCGGCCTCCCCAGATTATAACCTCACACCACCAGCCTCCGTCTCATCTCTAGCAGGATCCCTGCTGTCCTGACCGGGACCCCCAGACCCAGCGGGCCCAGGGAGGGTCAGCGGTGCTGGCTCTGTCCTGACCGGACCCCCCAGACCCAGCGGGCCCAGGGCGGGTCAGCGGTGCTGGCTCTGACTGGTCGGGTCATTCCCTGCCTCGTTATTTGGAAGTGATTGTCTAATTGTTGTGCTTATTCCAGCTGGGGTCTGCAGTGTTCTGAGCAGCTGCCGCCGGATTTGATAAGAGCAGAATCAACGCCCGCATACGACCTTTAATCTGACATTCTCCTCTATGCACGTCGGTTATCTCCTCTATGCATGTCGGTTATCTCCTCTATGCATGTCGGTTATCTCCTCTACGCATGTCGGTTATCTCCTCTATGCATGTCGGTTATCTCTCTTTTTCTTCTTGTTTAAATAGATCAAAAAATACTAGAGTGTGCAGGAACTGCTGCCCACCAAAACACATTAGCTGAATCCCAAATCGCGCACTTAGGCGAAAGTGCAGAGCACTCGCGGCCTTGTGGCCTTACATGCGCGTTCCCGCTAAGTCCACAAGGGCTCAGGGTAGTCCCAAAACGGAATTGCTAGGTCCACAAGTGCGCCACTGCCGCCATTTTGCGCACTTTAACCGCACTTACCGAAAGTCCGCAATTTCACGGACTTAGGAGCAGAAAATACCCACAGTCCACCACGTCTCATGTGACACAGTGCTTGAGTGCATCCGAGTCATGATCCGAGTGCATCACACATAAATTATGACATTTGCCGATAACACAACATTGATCTTGAAATCCACATGCTGCAAACATATCCCACCCAACATAATTGTTTAATTATTATTAAATTAAAACAGACGTCAGTTGGTCAATTTGCAGAGCCGAGCGGAGAGCTGAGGGGAGCGTCAGAGCAGCCTCTGCCTCGGAGGGACGCAGCAGCCAATGAAAACAAAGTGGGAGGGGCATTGAGCTAAACTGGCTTGGGAATCGTTGGCGCGCAGCTGGAAGTGCTGTCCCATTTAATTCACGGCCCTGCACCCTCTGGCCCTTCCAGCTGACGTCATTTAAGTGCGAGGGCCTCAGGCCACAAGTGCGAGGGGCCTCAAGGGTGGTTTGCGCACTCAGATTGGGATTCAGCTAATGACTGTCTGACTGAGAACCAGCAGCGTGTCCTGATGTTCTGACTGAGAGAACCAGCAGCGTGTCCTGATGTTCTGACTGAGAGAACCAGCAGCGTGTCCTGATGTTCTGACTGAGAGAACCAGCAGTGTGTCCTGATGTTCTGACTGAGAGAACCAGCAGTGTGTCCTGATGTTCTGAGAGAACCAGCCTCAGCGCCTCAGAGCAGCTCAGTGAGGGGTTGATCCTGGAGGCGGAGTCAGAGGGGGATCAGAGCAGCTCAGTGAGGGGTTGATCCTGGAGGCGGAGTCAGAGGGCGATCAGAGCAGCTCAGTGAGGGGTTGATCCTGGAGGCGGAGTCAGAGGGGGATCAGAGCAGCTCAGTGAGGGGTTGATCCTGGAGGCGGAGT
>NC_140257.1:1688200-1723200 GCF_949987555.1 Borostomias antarcticus | reverse complement strand
CAAATCATACGCCCCAAAGTCTACTCTACACGCTTTATCATGAACTACAACAGGTGAGAGAGCGCTGGCTGGCTGGTGAGGAAGCTAGCCTGGGAGGTTTCCTTTACAAACTCTTTATCTTTAACATCTCAAACCTTTATCTTTAACATCTGAAACCTTTATCTTAAACATCTCAAACCTTTATCTTTAACGTATGCAAGCAAAACATTTTCTTCTTGTTACATTTGTGATTCTCTTCAGGGGCCTCATGTATCATTGTGGATTCACCCTTTCATTTACACCTGATTTTTGTACTTGCTTTTCTCCGCAAATAATGTGATGCATCATGACAAAACTCGATGGGAAATATTGTGTGTATATATATATATCTCACAATATCCCTTGGAAGTTTGTCATGATACATCACATTATTTGCGCAGAAAAGTAAAAAAATCTCAGGCTAAACACTGAAGAAGGCAGAGCTGAAGCGCGTCCGTCAGGTCTGTCCACCGTTAGGAATTAAAGAGCATAAACATAGTTTTGAGTGCCGACCCTTCTTTAGTTTTGGATCCACAATGATAGATGAGGCCCCAGACTGTTTGAGCTCAGACAGGTTCAACTCTCTTCAGTCTACAAGAACAACTTTGGGCTTGAGCAAAAAAACAACAACTAAACATCAGATCAAGATCCCATCCATCCACCAGAACTACTACTGATTTGAAAGGCAAGCGTTTTGACACGTCAAAAGAACAAAATGTACATCCCCAAGAAAGAACCTGCACTATCCAGGACTTCCTAACACTCATAATACAAACAGTGGAAAAGGCACAGAAGCGCTCTATCAGAACACAGAAGCGCTCTATCAGAACACCGAAGCGCTCTATCAGAACACAGAAGCGCTCTATCAGAACACCGAAGCGCTCTATCAGAACACAGAAGCGCTCTATCAGAACAGACGGCTGGATAAGAGAAGTGGAGGATCAGGAGAAAAAGGTAATTTCAGACCAACAATCATAGCAGGATAAATATAAAGAGCACATGACTGGACCATCTCAATCTGCAGAGGGAATCTCTCAACCACGACTTCCAACATGTTTCAGAAGAAGTGGTTGAGATATTTTTCTCAGTCCTGATTGGTCCTCTGATGACAGGAGACAGAGACAGACTGAGACTAGCTCTCTAAAGTGAGGTCTGGTCTAGAGCCTCAGACAGCTCAGATCCACCCACTCTAGAGTAGCAGTAGTCAGATCTCCACACGTGTGGGTGTGTGGAGGGCGTCAGGGGCCCAGCAGGCCGTTCTCAGGGGCCTGTTTCTGGCCCAGGCCCAGCAGGCCGTTCTCAGGGGCCTGAACTGGGACGACGCAGAAGGGAAGCTCAAACATGGGTGAAAGACGACATGCTCATACGAGCCGTTTATATACAACATTATGAGAAACACTGTTCCCGATAATAACATGCCCCGACAGTGAGCTATGAAGGGCACTGCCTCCCATAGCAACACACTGGTAGGCAAAAACTACCTTCTTCTTCACATTATGGAAGACACTGCTCCCGATAACGTCTCAGGACGGGAAGTGAGCGTCCTGCCCTGACAGACAGGTCCTGGAGGAGACGGCCATCTTATGATTATTAGAACTACAACCTTCCTTCCTGTTTCTCTGAGAAACCACTGATCTGACCGCACATGGATTGGCATGAGCTGTAGAGCAGCACGACTTCACACCTGTCCCCATTGTGTTAGATCAGAGATTCCTTGGCTGCGTTCAGGTGAAGGAAGGAAGGGTGTGTTTGTGTGTCAGGTGGCTCAGGTGGTCTCGTCCTCCCAGGACCCTGTCTCAGGATCAAGAGGCACAGCTTCCATTAGCAGATGCTGCTTTTGTCATTTCAACAGTATAACTGTCATAATTATGGAAGGCACTGCTCCCGATAATTATACACATTTTTTTAAAAAGGCGTTAAAAAACTATTTATAGTGAACCCTGTCACTGATAAATAAATAAGTAAATAAATAGAGCTGAGTTTTCAGTGCTTGGTGAGGATCACCATCATTTCTAACATCTGCATTTTGTCCTTGGTACACAATACGACATCACTTGTGTATCATGATGATCTGTTCTTATGGGCGGCGGCCAGGGCTGGTTGATACCTGAGCCTGTGTTGAGCCTGTGTTGAGCCTGTGTTCAGCCTGTGTTGAGCCTGTGTTGAGCCCGTTTATGAATATCATGCTGACACTGCAGTCTATTTGGACTACATTCAAAATGTTCTGTTAATACCATTCTAAGAAGGACTGCGACATGTCGACAACCATGTTGGTCGTTATTAGCACCAATGTATCAATGCACCAAGTTCAGAGTAATACTAGTGTTTTTAGGGGATGATGAACTTGGGTGTTTAAGGCAGGTCAATTTGGAAACACTTCCCTCACTAGAGGAGTGGTGTCTGTATCGCAAGATGGGGAGATTATTTGTTTTGTGACGTTGATATCGATCACTGAACATCTGACCGAAACAGCTCCACCTCTAACTTGAGCTTTAGTTTGTTGGTTTGGTTGTCAGAGGCTGGGGATCAGATCTGGTTGTCGATGGCCCAGATGTCCCCGGCCAGCGTGTTGGCGCAGCCCTGGACGGTCCATGTGGACAGGGCGAACTGGGTGCGGAAGAGGTCTGCGTCCGCCTCGGGATGGCTGCTGATCAGGGCGTCCAGGTGGGCGGACAGGGCCTGCAGGGTGTGGGGGCCCGAGCCCATCAGGATGTGACGGAAGGGACTGTCCATGGGGGACACGTACGGGGACAGCAGGTCCCGCTCCACCTACGGAGACGAGGAGGAGGGGGCGGAGTTCAGGGTTCAGTTACTCAGGACTGACGGCTTTGGCTGATTGAGCTGAAATTTTAGATCCAAACTGAAGTTTCCTGAAACTCTCATGACCCTCATGATGCGGTCCATGTAGGGTGTGTGTGTGTGTGTGTGTGTGTGTGTGTGACCTTTGTGATGCAATTGTGTAGGTCAGTGCATGCGTGCGTGTGTGTGCGAGTGTGTGTGTGTACGCGAGTGTGTGCGTGCGAGTGTGTGCGTGTGTGTGTGTGCGCGAGTGTGTGCGAGTGTGTGTGCACGAGTGTGTGCGCGAATGTGTGTGTGTGCGTGAGTGCGAGTGTGCGTCTGTGTGTGCGAGTGTGTGTGCGAGTGTGTGTGCGCGAATGTGTGTGTGTGTGTGTGCGTGTGTGTGCGAGTGTGTGTGCGCGTGAGTGAGAGAGTGTGTCTGTGTGTGTGAGTGTGAGTGTGTGTGAAAGTGTGTGTGAAAGTGTGTGTGAGTGTGTGTGTGTGTGTGTGTGAGCGTGTGTGAGCGTGTGTGTGTGTGTGTGAGCGTGTGTGTGTGTGAAAGTGTGTGTGTGTGTGTGTGTGTGTGTGTGTGAGTGTGTGAGTGTGTGTGAATGTGTGTGTGTGTGTGTGTGAGTGTGTGTGTGTGTGAGTGTGTGTGAGTGTGTGTGTGTGTGTGTGTGTGTGTGTGTGTGTGTGAGTGTGTGTGTGAGTGTGTGTGTGTGAGTGTGTGTGTGTGTGTGTGTGTTACCTTCATGATGCGGTCATTGATGCGCCGGCACATCTCCACGTCCTCCAGGTCGCTGTTCTGGATGTCGGTGTTCAGGCCTCGGGTGGCGCGGCTGAACGTTCCCGACGCCGACGTCAGCCATCGGGTGTCCAGGTCCTCGGGCAGGACGCCGGGCTGCAGCTGAACAGCCAATCAGGAGCGAGAGATGAGAGAGAAAAGAACAGAGTAATGACGTCATTACTGAGTGGTGTCCAGACAGACTGACCGCGCTGACCGGACCCAGCTGGGCAATCCTGCCGCCATTTTGGTCACGGGGTTAAACAAACGTAAACCAACGGGAGCATGAATACAGAGGAGAGCCTCCCACCCTGCGGATGTTGACCACTTTGATGGTGATGTCGGCCACGTGTTGGCGGATGATGGCGTTGTACTTCTCCAGGCTCAGGCGCAGCAGGTGGTCATGGACCAGCCGGAGGGCCATGTGCCCGGCGACCTGCGCCGCCGACTTGGCCAGCTGGGGCGTCTGGTTGGACGTGACGGAGTTGAGCTGCTCGCGGGTGTCCTGCTGCGTCCCGAAATACGGGTAGTCCTGGAGGGGAGGTAAGGTTAGGGGCGGGGCTTAAAGATGCCACGAAAACAAAAATGCATTTGTTTCCATTTTGATCACATCCTTGGTCATAGTGTGCAACCGTTTAACAATATATGCCAAAAAATTACTACATTTCTGTTTATATCAAATCCTATGATTTTTTTCATCCTGTAAAAGAAAATGTCCCGAGCGCTTGTCATGTCAGCAATGCAAGAGCAAGGTCAACCTCGTTCTGTCTATCCAATCTGTCTAAATGTGTTATAACTCGCCCACTTGTCAAAGTTTCAATATCAAATTCCTCTGAACGTTATGTCCCGCCTCTATCGCCCGTTGGTGAGTTGGAAATATGTCAAACTACGGAAGTAGCTGGCTGGAAGAAACGCATGGCTGAAAAGTCACTGACCATGTGAGCTCTGCACGCCTGCTGTGGTCCAAAACGCCATAAATACACGGGCTGCATTCCGAATCGCATACTACCCTACTATATAGTATGGCAAAACAGGATGTAGTATGTCCCAATACATGCAGTATGGCAAAAAATACCAGGATGTCCTACTACATCCGGTCGTATTTTGCAGTATGCAAGCCAGCAGGCTTTTCTGGCTATTCTGACCCACAATCCTGTGCGCAGCGTAAATGTGCGTCACATGTGCGAGTCGTGACAGCTGTAGACGAATGTCGCGTTATGGACAGCGACGGATGTGGGCAAATTTCAAGACGCAATGTTATGACAAGGTAGTATGTCCCAATTGGATGCCTACTGCTTGCAAAGTTCGTACTTTCTAAGGGCAGCTGTAGTAGGTACTGGTAGTAAGAAGTACAAGTATGCGATTCGGAACGCAGCCACGGACTTCAGCGTTCTCTAGAGCACACCTGTTCTCCCACGTAGACCCTGCAGGGCGGCGCTCCAGGGATCATTTCTGATCCAGTCAAGATGCTCTTAACATCTAACGGGAAAACCTGGGTGCACCCGAGCACGCATGTGTGGTGCGTGTGGCCTTGACAGCCGTTGTGTGTGTGTGTGTGTGTGTGTGTGTGTTTCCCCAGACTGACCGAGTTCTTGGCGAAGCGGAAGGAGATGGAGGGGATGCCGGAGAAGGCGAGGAAGGGGTAGGCAGCGTCGCCCATCCTCAGGGGCTCCAGACTGGACCCACAGAAACACAGGGTGAGGCGTGTTGTTTACGCTAACATGTCTGGCCTGTGCCTTAACTAACTAACTAACTAACTAACTAACTACTTACTTGCTAACTAACAACTAGTTAACTTACTAGCTAGTTAACCAACTAACTAACTAACTAACTAACTAACTAGCAAACCAACTAACTAACTAACTAACTAACTACTTACTTGCTAACTAACAACTAGCTTACTAACTAACTAGCTAGTTAACCAACTAACTAGCTAACTTACTAACTAGCTAACTAACTAACTAGCTAGTTAACCAACTAACTAGCTAACTAACTAGCTAGTTAACCAACTAACTAGCTAACTTACTAACTAGCTAGCTAACTAACTAACTTAACTAAACGTACTAACTAAGCTAACCTCACTCACTCACTAATTCCGTTTCCCTCCCTCCCTCCCTCCCTCTGATGCAGTCCTGCTGTTCTTACATGTCGTCCTCCCAGTTGCCCACGGTGAACTGGGACAAGATGCTCTTGTCGGGGTTGTTGTGGCTCCTCACCTGAGGGGAGGTAGAACACATTAGAGCGGTGTTCAGGTGTATCTGGGGGGGAGGGTGTGAATGAGGGGTGTTCAGGTGTATCTGGGGGGGAGGGTGTGAATGAGGGGTGTTCAGGTGTATCTGGGGGGAGGGTGTTAACGAGGCGTGTTCAGGTGTATCTGGGGGGGGTGTTAATGAGGGGTGTTCAGGTGTATCTGGGGGGGAGGGTGTTAATGAGGCGTGTTCAGGTGTATCTGGGGGGGAGGGTGTTAATGAGGGGTGTTCAGGTGTATCTGGGGGGAGGGTGTTAATGAGGGGTGTTCAGGTGTATCTGGGGGGGAGGGTGTTAATGAGGGGTGTTCAGGTGTATCTGGGGGGAGGGTGTTAATGAGGGGTGTTCAGGTGTATCTGGGGGGAGGGTGTTAATGAGGGGTGTTCAGGTGTATCTGGGGGAGGGTGTTAATGAGGGGTGTTCAGGTGTATCTGGGGGGGAGGGTGTTAATGAGGGGTGTTCAGGTGTATCTGGGGGGGGTGTTAATGAGGGGTGTTCAGGTGTATCTGGGGGGGGTGTTAATGAGGGGTGTTCAGGTGTATCTGGGGGAGGGTGTTAATGAGGGGTGTTCAGGTGTATCTGGGGGGGAGGGTGTTAGAGGGGTGTTCAGGTGTATCTGGGGGGAGGGTGTTAATGAGGGGTGTTCAGGTGTATCTGGGGGAGGGTTTTAATGAGGGGTGTTCAGGTATATCTGGGGGGAGGGTGTTAATGAGGGGTGTTCAGGTGTATCTGGGGGGAGGGTGTTAATGAGGGGTGTTCAGGTGTATCTGGGGGGAGGGTGTTAATGAGGGGTGTTCAGGTGTATCTGGGGGGGTGTTAATGAGGGGTGTTCAGGTGTATCTGGGGGGGAGGGTGTTAATGAGGGGTTTTCAGGTGTATCTGGGGGGGGTGTTAATGAGGGGTGTTCAGGTGTATCTGGGGGGGGTGTTAATGAGGGGTGTTCAGGTGTATCTGGGGGGAGGGTGTTAATGAGGGGTGTTCAGGTGTATCTGGGGGGAGGGTGTTAATGAGGGGTGTTCAGGTGTATCTGGGGGGAGGGTGTTAATGAGGGGTGTTCAGGTGTATCTGGGGGGGAGGGTGTTAATGAGGGGTGTTCAGGTGTATCTGGGGGGGAGGGTGTGAATGAGGGGTGTTCAGGTGTATCTGGGGGGAGGGTGTTAATGAGGGGTGTTCAGGTGTATCTGGGGGGGAGGGTGTGAATGAGCAGTGTTCAGGTGTATCTGGGGGGGAGGGTGTTAATGAGGGGTGTTCAGGTGTATCTGGGGGAGGGTGTTAATGAGGGGTGTTCAGGTGTATCTGGGGGGAGGGTGTTAATGAGGGGTGTTCAGGTATATCTGGGGGGAGGGTGTTAATGAGGGGTGTTCAGGTGTATCTGGGGGGGAGGGTGTGAATGAGCAGTGTTCAGGTGTATCTGGGGGGGAGGGTGTTAATGAGGGGTGTTCAGGTGTATCTGGGGGGGAGGGTGTGAATGAGCAGTGTTCAGGTGTATCTGGGGGGGAGGGTGTTAATGAGGGGTGGGGTCCTGACCTCCTGCAGGGTGGTCCTCAGCAGGTCGTGCATCAGGGGGCTGGAGGACGCCTTGAACCCCCCCAGACCTGCCGGACACAAGAGGGGTTTCACCACACCACACTGACATCACTTCCTCTTCACAACCACACTGACATCACTTCCTCTTCACAACCACACTGACATCACTTCCTCTTCACAACCACACTGACATCACTTCCTCTTCACAACCACACTGACATCACTTCCTCTTCACAACCACACTGACATCACTTCCTCTTCACAACCACACTGACATCACTTCCTCTTCACAACCACACTGACATCACTTCCTCTTCACAACCACACTGACATCACTTCCTCTTCACAACAACACTGACATCACTTCCTCTTCACAACTACACTGACATCACTTCCTCTTCACAACTACACTGACATGACTTCCTCTTCACAACCACACCAAGTGACAACGGCTCCAAAAGATGGCAGGTCCCTTGAACACTCTTGGGGTTATTAAATTAAACCCAACATTTCTAGTCGGCTATGACGCATTGGTGAAACAGAAGCCCTTCATACCTGTAACCACTCCATCCAGGTTGATGTAGGAGAAGGCCTTCATGTTCAGAGACGAAAGGTATCCCTGGAGAGAGCGCAAGAGTCACGCCAGGTTTGAACCGCTCATAAGAGCAAATGTAACACGGTGCTTTACAGAATGAAAGCAAACTGAATTTAAAAACAGTACTATAGTATAAAAAATTAAATAAAAATGAAAAACAAGAAAATATCAAGAGAGTACATTGTAAAACATGCAATACATGATTAAAGCAAAACACTTATTTTAATATATTATACAGATTTAAATATAATATAAATTAAACTATATAATAAAATACTATGTTTTAAATGCTCGCTTAAAAATCTCGAGTTTCTCAGGTTCTCTGAGAGATGAACATGTTCCATAAGACTCAATAACCACTGCACAACATTTACAAACATGTTCAGTAAAGATTAAAGCTGGTGTTCTCACCTCCAACCACTCGGTGGCGCCAACGCTCCCAAATTCTCCAGCGCTCCAGCTGGCAAACACAATACTCCTGCGAGGTTTGAAGTCATCTGTCGAGGAGACGGAAACACTCAGGAAAACAGAATAATCAGCAGGACATCTGTCCCTCCCGTCTCCACAGCCCAGAGTCTGGGTTCTGTCCCTCCCGTCTCCACAGCCCAGGGTCTGGGTTCTGTCCCTCCTGTCTCCACAGCCCAGGGTCTGGGTTCTGTCCCTCCCGTCTCCACAGCCCAGGGTCTGGGTTCTGTCCCTCCTGTCTCCACAGCCCAGGGTCTGGGTTCTGTCCCTCCTGTCTCCACAGCCCAGGGTCTGGGTTCTGTCCCTCCTGTCTCCACAGCCCAGGGTCTGGGTTCTGTCCCTCACAGCCCAGGGTCTGGGTTCTGTCCCTCCTGTCTCCACAGCCCAGGGTCTGGGTTCTGTCCCTCACAGCCCAGGGTCTGGGTTCTGTCCCTCACAGCCCAGGGTCTGGGTTCTGTCCCTCACAGCCCAGGGTCTGGGTTCTGTCCCTCACAGCCCAGGGTCTGGGTTCTGTCCCTCCTGTCTCCACAGCCCAGGGTCTGGGTTCTGTTCCTCCTGTGTCCAGGGTCACTGGTGCGCTCACCGTTTTTCACCATGGACGAGATGGCCCTCGCCAGCTCAACCAGGACGCTGGTGCCCACGGTGGACTTGGCGAAGCCTGGACCCCAGGCGTCCCTCTGGGCCCCGATCACCACGTAGCGGTCTGGGGGAGGACAGGAGAGGAGGGGGGAGAACCAGGGGGTTTGAGACACAGTATGAGGACAAATAAAGGTTTGAAATGAAAATGAAATGAAACAATACTGTGTCCATATCAAGAGCACTGCAGCATGTGTGACCTCACGGTCATCATTCATTCATTCATTCATTCATTCATTCATTCATTCATTCATTCATTCATTCGGCCGTCCTACCCGCGTCCACATAGCCTTTGATGACCCCGAACACGTTATGGATCTTCTTGTCGGTCAGGACGTTGCCGACCTCCACTGTGACCACGTCCTCATCCCCGCCCAGCTTGTGAGTGACCCCAAAGTCTTTAGGGGCAGATTTACCACCAAGCTTCCTAAAGGTCGAGAGAGAGAGAGAGAGAGAGAGAGAGACAGAGAGACAGAGAGGGAGAGAGGGAGAGGGAGAGAGAGAGAGAGAGAGACAGAGAGACAGAGAGACAGAGAGGGAGAGAGAGGGAGAGGGAGAGAGAGAGAGACAGAGAGACAGAGAGGGAGAGAGAGGGAGAGGGAGAGAGAGAGAGAGAGAGAGAGTTGTGGGGGTTAGGGTCTGGGGGGGGGGCAGGGTTGTGTCTGGAGGGGGGGGGGCAGGGTTGTGTCTGGAGGGGGGGGGGGGGGGCAGGGTTGTGTCTGGAGGGGGGGGGGCAGGGTTGTGTCTGGAGGGGGGGGGGGGCAGGGTTGTGTCTGGAGGGGGGGGGGCAGGGTTGTGTCTGGAGGGGGGGGGAGGGTTGTGTCTGGAGGGGGGGGGCAGGGTTGTGTCTGGAGGGGGGGGGGCAGGGTTGTGTCTGGGGGGGGGGGGGGGCAGGGTTGTGTCTGGAGGGGGGGGGGGGGCAGGGTTGTGTCTGGAGGGGGGGGGGGGGGGGTTGTGTCTGGAGGGGGGGGGGAGGGTTGTGTCTGGGGGGGGGGGGCAGGGTTGTGTCTGGAGGGGGGGGGGGGCAGGGTTGTGTCTGGGGGGGGGGGGGGCAGGGTTGTGTCTGGAGGGGGGGGTCCTACGTGAGGATGCTGGCAGCCATGGAGCTGGTGAGGGTCTGGGCCGGGATCTGGGGGAGACCAGACGAGCTGACGGGGGAGAAACGGGTGTTCATGAAGGAGGGGAAGCCTGGGGTGTAGGGGTCACCTGAACCCAGATGGACCTGAGGGGGGGGGGGGGGGGGAGAGAGAGAGAGAGAGAGAGAGAGAGGAGAGAGAGAGACGGAGAGAGAGAGACAGAGAGAGAGACGGAGAGAGAGAGACAGAGAGAGAGACAGAGAGAGAGACAGAGAGAGAGACAGAGAGAGAGACAGAGAGAGAGACAGAGAGAGAGACAGAGAGAGAGAGACAGAGAGAGAGACAGAGAGAGAGACAGAGAGAGAGAGAGAGACAGAGAGAGAGACAGAGAGAGAGACAGAGAGAGACAGAGAGAGAGACAGAGAGAGAGACAGAGAGAGAGACAGAGAGAGAGAGAGAGACAGAGAGAGAGACAGAGAGAGAGACAGAGAGAGAGACAGAGAGAGAGACAGAGAGAGAGAGAGAGAGACAGAGAGAGAGACAGAGAGAGAGACAGAGAGAGAGAGACAGAGAGAGAGAGAGAGACAGAGAGAGAGACAGAGAGAGAGACAGAGAGAGAGAGACAGAGAGACAGAAATTAGTACACACATATTACTGTCGCGAATCCCAAACCAATTAGCCTACATCCTCAAATCCGATTCATGCAATTGAAATAAACATTCATGTTCTAGCCTACAGTCGCAATTCAAAGGTGACTATTTTTGTGGCTGTGCAATTACATATAGGCCTAGCGCACGGAATCATGACAGCCTATCACACATTTAATCATACAGATGCGAAATGAGACAATAAATGGCGTATATAAGCTACACAACGGCCAATCACCGCAACAAACACCTATAATAGGCCTAATATTATATTATAATATAATGACAAACACCTATAATAGGCCTAATATTATATTATAATATAATGACAAACACCTATAATAGGCCTGATATTATATTATAATATAATGACCGGAATTTCTCCAGTTTGTCCGGAAAAGTCTAATCTTCCTGGACACATTGACCGCTACCGATTATCTCTAACAGAAACCCTGAGCTGTAGAATAGTATCATTGTAGAATAGTATCATT
The DNA here is from genome assembly GCF_949987555.1 of Borostomias antarcticus. NCBI lineage: Eukaryota > Metazoa > Chordata > Actinopteri > Stomiiformes > Stomiidae > Borostomias > Borostomias antarcticus. The sequence goes on along the minus strand of NC_140257.1, from coordinate 1,711,936 downwards.
ATAGAATAGTATATCATTATAGAATAGTATATCATGTAGAATAGTATATCATGTAGAATAGTATATCATTATAGAATAGTATATCATTGTAGAATAGTATATCATGTAGACTAGTATATCATTATAGAATAGTATATCATTATAGAATAGTATATCATTGTAGAATAGTATATCATGTAGAATAGTATATCATTATAGAATAGTATATCATGTAGAATAGTATATCATTATAGAATAGTATATCATTGTAGAATAGTATATCATGTAGAATAGCATATCATGTAGAATAGTATATCATTATAGAATAGTATATCATTGTAGAATAGTATATCATTATAGAATAGTATATCATTGTAGAATAGTATCATTATAGAATAGTATATCATGTAGAATAGTATCATTATAGAATAGTATATCATGTAGAATAGTATATCATGTAGAATAGTATATCATGTAGAATAGTATATCATTATAGAATAGTATATCATTATAGAATAGTATATCATTGTAGAATAGTATATCATGTAGAATAGTATATCATGTAGAATAGTATATCATGTAGAATAGTATATCATTATAGAATAGTATATCATGTAGAATAGTATATCATTATAGAATAGTATATCATGTAGAATAGTATCATTATAGAATAGTATATCATGTAGAATAGTATATCATTATAGAATAGTATATCATTGTAGAATAGTATATCATTATAGAATAGTATATCATTGTAGAATAGTATCATTGTAGAATAGTATATCATTATAGAATAGTATATCATTGTAGAATAGTATATCATGTAGAATAGTATATCATGTAGAATAGTATATCATTGTAGAATAGTATATCATGTAGAATAGTATATCATGTAGAATAGTATATCATGTAGAATAGTATATCATGTAGAATAGTATATCATTGTAGAATAGTATATCATGTAGAATAGTATATCATTGTAGAATAGTATATCATGTAGAATAGTATATCATGTAGAATAGTATATCATGTAGAATAGTATATCATTGTAGAATAGTATATCATTATAGAATAGTATATCATTATAGAATAGTATATCATGTAGAATAGTATATCATTATAGAATAGTATATCATGTAGAATAGTGTATCATGTAGAATCATGTAGAATAGTATATCATGTAGAATAGTATATCATGTAGAAAAGTATATCATGTAGAATAGTATATCATGTAGAATAGTATCATTATAGAATAGTATATCATTATAGAATAGTATATCATTATAGAATAGTATATCATTGTAGAATAGTATATCATTGTAGAATAGTATATCATTGTAGAATAGTATATCATGTAGAATAGTATATCATGTAGAATAGTATATCATTATAGAATAGTATATCATGTAGAATAGTATATCATTATAGAATAGTATATCTTGTAGAATAGTATATCATGTAGAATAGTATATCATTATAGAATAGTATATCATTGTAGAATAGTATATCATGTAGAATAGTATCATTATAGAATAGTATATCATTGTAGAATAGTATCATTATAGAATAGTATATCATTGTAGAATAGTATATCATTGTAGAATAGTATATCATTGTAGAATAGTATATCATGTAGAATAGTATATCATTATAGAATAGTATATCATGTAGAATAGTATATCATTGTAGAATAGTATATCATGTAGAATAGTATATCATTGTAGAATAGTATATCATTATAGAATAGTATATCATGTTGAATAGTATATCATGTAGAATAGTATATCATGTAGAATAGTATCATTACAGAATAGTATATCATGTAGAATAGTATATCATTATAGAATAGTATATCATGTAGAATAGTATATCATGTAGAATAGTATATCATGTAGAATAGTATATCATTGTAGAATAGTATATCATGTAGAATAGTATATCATGTAGAATAGTATATCATTATAGAATAGTATATAATGTAGAATAGTATATCATGTAGAATAGTATATCATGTAGAATAGTATATCATTGTAGAATAGTATATCATGTAGAATAGTATATCATTATAGAATAGTATATCATGTAGAATAGTATATCATGTAGAATAGTATATCATTGTAGAATAGTATATCATGTAGAATAGTATATCATTGTAGAATAGTATATCATGTAGAATAGTATATCATGTAGAATAGTATATCATTGTAGAATAGTATATCATGTAGAATAGTATATCATGTAGAATAGTATATCATGTAGAATAGTATATCATGTAGAATAGTATATCATTGTAGAATAGTATATCATGTAGAATAGTATCATTATAGAATAGTATATCATGTAGAATAGTATATCATTATAGAATAGTATATCATGTAGAATAGTATATCATTATAGAATAGTATATCATGTAGAATAGTATATCATTGTAGAATAGTATATCATTATAGAATAGTGTATCATGTAGAATAGTATATCATGTCGAATAGTATCATTATAGAATAGTATATCATTGTAGAATAGTATATCATTGTAGAATAGTATATCATTATAGAATAGTATATCATGTAGAATAGTATATCATGTAGAATAGTATATCATGTAGAATAGTATATCATGTAGAATAGTATATCATTGTAGAATAGTATATCATGTAGAATAGTATATCATGTAGAATAGTATATCATTATAGAATAGTATATCATGTAGAATAGTATATCATGTAGAATAGTATATCATTATAGAATAGTATATCATGTAGAATAGTATATCATGTAGAATAGTATATCATTATAGAATAGTATATCATGTAGAATATTATATCATGTAGAATAGTATATCATTGTAGAATAGTATATCATGTAGAATAGTATATCATGTAGAATAGTATATCATTATAGAATAGTATATCATGTAGAATAGTATATCATGTAGAATAGTATATCATGTAGAATAGTATATCATTGTAGAATAGTATATCATGTAGAATAGTATATCATGTAGAATAGTATATCATTGTAGAATAGTATATCATGTAGAATAGTATATCATGTAGAATAGTATATCATTATAGAATAGTATATCATGTAGAATAGTATATCATTGTAGAATAGTATATCATGTAGAATAGTATATCATGTAGAATAGTATATCATTATAGAATAGTATATCATGTAGAATAGTATATCATGTAGAATAGTATATCATTATAGAATAGTATATCATGTAGAATAGTATATCATTGTAGAATAGTATATCATGTAGAATAGTATATCATGTAGAATAGTATATCATTGTAGAATAGTATCATTGTAGAATAGTATATCATTGTAGAATAGTATATCATGTAGAATAGTATATCATTATAGAATAGTATATCATTATAGAATAGTATATCATTGTAGAATAGTATATCATTGTAGAATAGTATATCATTGTAGAATAGTATATCATGTAGAATAGTATATCATGTAGAATAGTATATCATTGTAGAATAGTATATCATGTAGAATAGTATATCATTGTAGAATAGTATATCATGTAGAATAGTATATCATTATAGAATAGTATCATTGTAGAATAGTATATCATGTAGAATAGTATCATTGTAGAATAGTATATCATGTAGAATAGTATATCATTGTAGAATAGTATATCATGTAGAATAGTATATCATTATAGAATAGTATCATTGTAGAATAGTATATCATGTAGAATAGTATCATTGTAGAATAGTATATCATGTAGAATAGTATATCATGTAGAATAGTATCATTGTAGAATAGTATATCATTATAATAGTATATCATGTAGAATAGTATCATTGTAGTTGTAACAGCGGGTGCTTTATGTGATCCCCTGCATGTGGTGGACTGGAGCTCAGCTGCCCGTCTGTGTTCAGACGCCCAGTGACCCGGTGACATGGGCCGTGTCCGAAATGCATACTACCTGCTACTTGCTATATAGTAGGCACTATATAGTAGGCATACTGCATACTATATAGTACCTACTGTTCCACAAAACGCGTGTAGTATGCGAGAAAATACAGCATGCTACTCGAGTCATCCAGCGGAAGTGACGGGATACGATACTGTTTACTCCCGCGAAGCTGTGGTACAATTATCCGTGTTTTCTGTGATCATTTTGTGTATTATCCACAAAAATTTAGCCTTTTCCTGTCATGGGATGTGCGGCTGCTGCTGCCGCCAGGAGAAGTCGTGTTCACGCTGCAAGAGAAGAGCCGTCATGAGATCTTCTCGACATGCTTGTAGTTGAGGTAAATATTGAACGTTAGCTTGCTAGCTACGCTAGTTAGCTAGGTTAGTTGATAGCCCCGCATGTGCTGGCTTGGGGCTAGCTATACTGTTACATTTGTACCAGGGATGTTATATTAAATAGATTCTGAGGGGCAGGTAAACAAAACAATAAAACTCAACTCATTTTAAAGAGGTGGGTAAACTGAGTTTACCTGGGTTTACTCATCACTACACGCCTGTTACATTTTAGCTCTACAGATAATCTATCTATTATCATATTGTAAAGACAAGTATATGCCATACGCACAAATGAGTTGAAGTTTGCCCTAATAATATTCCCCCTGTAGGCTCACATGGAAGACAGAGGTCCTCACCAAGTCAACCTCCACGTCCCTGCTGAGGACCTATTTTGACGGCGCGGACACAAGGAGGGACTTCAGATTGTCAAAATCGACACAGAGGAACCTTGGTGATGGTCAGGAGGATGGGGCAAGACCATGGAGGTGCTAATAATAGCAATAACAATAATAATAATTCATTGCATTTAGAGCTTTTCTCAGTACTCACCCTTTACAATGGTCTTGTCATTCACAGACAGGTGCTAGTCTTTGGTGGTAACATTACATCAGTCATTTAGCAGACACTTTTGTCCAGCATTACCTTAGTCATTTATTTAGCACACTTTTGTCCAGCATTACCTTAGTCATTTATTTAGCAGACACTTTTGTGTGTCTGCTAAGCGACTTACAGTAGGCCCAATTGCATTAAACCATTTAAAGGTTGAAGACCTTGATGGTGGCCATGGTCCTGCTGCTGCAGATCATCCCAACCCTGGAGATGGCCTCAGAAAGTGTCTCGCAGCGGCAGCATCAGCACAAGCTGCCTGGATCCCAGCTCTTGGTGAGCACAACTACCCCCATCCTGCCATAAGTAGTCAGTCTATCAGTTCATGTGTGCTTTGCCTTGTTCCTTATAGACAGCCTTGAGGCTTTAAACACCGATCAGTTGGTTATAGGCAGCCTTGAGGCATTTGTTGAAATGTATTTGTATTTAAATGTATGTGTAACACTGTACAAAGTAATCAGTTTAAGTATTTTGGGGGGAGACAACAGATCAGCGTTCTCCTGTCAGTACCTTTTGCAAGGAAAGCTAATGATCTGACCAAATATAAACAAGTCAAAAGTATATTTGAAGACCATTGTGTAATAAAAATATCCAAGAAATGTTTATGGTTGTGTTTCTTCCATTATACATGTAAAGGTTACTTCTTGATGTATTAACATTTCAACAAAGTGTAATATCTACACATCAGACACATTGTCTTGATATGTCTACAGGTCATGTACAGTAACTTGGAAGGTCTTAACACAACACGCAGAGTGCTTTGGACATGTAACTCCCTTATCAAGTAGTCTTTAGTCAGACACATTAAACAGTGATGCTTTAATAACCGTCTCTGAATAATTCCAATGAAGCATTGTGAACCAACATGTGTGTTCCGTCTTTTATGCCTAATTGCAAACTACAATGTCCATTAGGAATGTTCTTTTACTCTAATGACTGGTTTTAGGTATAGTGACATTTGTTCTTTGACTGGGAATACATTACAAGGAATGACACACAAACACCAATTTAATTCAAGAAAATACATTTAATAAAAAATAACAAAAACAATAATGGAACAAGATAAAAGTTTTTTTTGACTGGGGCTTCTAGAAGCAACATCAGCCGGTCCTCCCTCTCCTTAAACAACCCCCTTTCCTCCCTCCACTCAGCCTTCATCTCTGCCTTCTCTCTCCCCCATTCAACATCAGCCGGTCCTCCCTCTGGAGGACGGCCAACTCTTCCCTGTTTACGGGGAAGAGAAACACCACGCTGAAAGTTAACTAACGTATGCATTGTTGTTCAGAAGCAATCCAGCGGTCTGTTTACTTTGGATATTGATTCATGTAGGACCTACATCTTAGAAGCTGGGCTGCAGGGGACGACGGAGACAGCCTGGATAAAGCACACAGAGAACCTTGTAGCCATGTACAAGGTGATTTTGATCTACATGCTACATGATAGCAAATATATTGATAGGGACTCTGTTTGTATGACACTAGAAAACTGTTATCTAACCTCATAGGACCTAAAGAGCCCCAGAACTGGGGTCAGCACAGAGGGAGGGGAGGCCACAGCCACTTCGTGGAAGTGGTACGGGGTCTTGGAAGAGGCGATGGGGGCCACCCATGCGGTTACACCGTAAACAGGGAGGAGTTGGCCGTCCTCCAGAGGATCATCGTCCCTGGTGTGGTCGTTGGTCCCTGTAATACATCCAGAAGTATTATGGGACAATGAATACTAATATATTAATATATGATATATGAACAGTTGAACTCGTTTAAATCACGGAATGAACAGACAATTGTTTAAACAACTTCAAGTAACGTTAGGCTCGGTGGCTTAGGTTAGCCATTTAACAACTCATCACAATTTCGACATTTCTTAAGCAATCATGGTCATATTACATGGAAATGTTACTCTGTTTGTCTTGATTCTAGCTATAATAACATTTAAGCTATGACATTAATACGTTTTGAGCAAGAGCCGTCTGAACACCTGTAACGTTAGTAGCCTATTAACGTTAGCTGGGCTAGCTAGCTAACGTAACGTCCACCACAGAGATCAATGCAAGCAGCTAGCTATCATGACGTTCTTTTTCGGAATGTCATTTCTACCCCACCTATATACACAAAACTGCATTTGTAGCTCTGTGTCGTTATAACTAAGATATCTGTCAGAAAAAATAATTTTTTCATCGACAAATTAAGTCAATACTTACATTTGAAAACTCCCGCTGCGGTCCCGGTGACCTCTTCGTTCGCCATCTTTTTTTATTTTTCTCACAGCCCAGTGACGTATCACGTCTCGACTTCCGGAACAGTATGCTCTGGACTATGCTACATTTTCGGCCATTTTTTCGCCTGCTATATAGTACCTACTATATAGTAGGCGAAATACAGTATGCACAGTTTTGATGCAGCATGCTGCATCTCGCCTACTATATAGCAGGTAGTATGCATTTCGGACACGGCCCTGGTCTGTGTTCAGATGGCCAGTGACCCGGTGACCCCGTGACCCGGGGTGGTGTGTGGGAGGCCCACTCACGTGTCCATAGAGCTGGGTGTTCCCGTCCAGCACGTTGGAGCTGTCGGGGTCGGGGTAGATCAGCACCGCAGACGCATTCACCTGGCCGGCGTTGGCCACCTGCAGGATGAGACAGACCGTCAGACCAAGAACCAGAACCAGGACCAGGACCAGACCCAGTACCAGGACCAGGACCAGACCCAGGACCAGGACCAGGACCAGGACCAGGACCAGGACCAGGACCAGGACCAGAACCAGACCCAGGACCAGACCCAGGACCAGGACCAGGACCAGGACCCAGGACCAAGACCCGGACCAGACCCAGGACCAGACCCAGACCCAGGACCAGACCCAGGACCAGACCCAGGACCCAGAACCAGACCCAGTACCAGGACCAGACCCAGAACCAGACCCAGACCCAGACCCAGGACCAGGACCAGACCCAGTACCAGGAACAGACCCAGACCCAGTACCAGGACCAGGACCAGGACCAGACCCAGACCCAGGACCAGGACCAGGACCAGGACCAGACCCAGGACCAGGACCAGGACCAGGACCAGGACCAGGACCAGGACCAGGACCAGTACCAGGACCAGGACCAGGACCAGACCAGGACCAGGACCAGGACCAGACCCAGGACCCAGGACCAGACCAAGGACCAGACCCAGGACCAGACCCAGGACCAGGACCAGACCAGGACCAGGACCAGGACCAGGACCAGACCAGGACCAGGACCCAGGACCAGGACCAGGACCAGACCCAGGACCAGACCCAGGACCAGACCCAGACCAGACCCAGGACCCAGGACCAGACCCAGGACCAGTACCAGTGAATATATATAGGTAAGTAGTAGTATGTAGTGAATATATAAGTAGTGATCATAGTGAAAATATATATAAGTAGTAGTATGTAGTGAATACATAAGTAGTGATCACAGTGAATATATATATAAGTAGTAGTGTGTAGTGAATACATAAGTAGTGATCATAGTGAATATATATATAAGTAGTAGTATGTAGTGAATATATAAGTAGTGATCATAGTGAATATATATAGGTAAGTAGTAGTATGTAGTGAATACATATGTAGTGATCATAGTGAATATATATAGGTAAGTAGTAGTATGTAGTGAATATATAAGTAATGATCATAGTGAATATATATAGGTAAGTAGTAGTATGTAGTGAATATATAAGTAGTGATCATAGTGAAAATATATATAAGTAGTAGTATGTAGTGAATACATAAGTAGTGATCACAGTGAATATATATATAAGTAGTAGTGTGTAGTGAATACATAAGTAGTGATCATAGTGAATATATATATAAGTAGTAGTATGTAGTGAATATATAAGTAGTGATCATAGTGAATATATATAGGTAAGTAGTAGTATGTAGTGAATACATATGTAGTGATCATAGTGAATATATATAGGTAAGTAGTAGTATGTAGTGAATATATAAGTAATGATCATAGTGAATATATATAGGTAAGTAGTAGTATGTAGTGAATATTTAAGTAGTGATCATAGTGAATATATATAGGTAAGTAGTAGTATGTAGTGAATACATAAGTAGTGATCATAGTGAATATATATAGGTAAGTAGTAGTATGTAGTGAATACATAAGTAGTGATCATAGTAAATATATATATAGGTAAGTAGTAGTATGTAGTGAATATATAAGTAGTGATCATAGTGAATATATATAAGTAGTAGTGTGTAGTGAATATATAAGTAGTGATCATAGTGAATATATATAGGTAAGTAGTAGTATGTAGTGAATACATAAGTAGTGATCATAGTGAATATATATAAGTAGTAGTGTGTAGTGAATACATAAGTAGTGATCATAGTGAATATATAGGTAAGTAGTATGTAGTGAATACATAAGTAGTGATCATAGTGAATATATATAGGTAAGTAGTAGTATGTAGTGAATATATAAGTAGTGATCATAGTGAATATATATAAGTAGTAGTGTGTAGTGAATATATAAGTAGTGATCATAGTGAATATATATAGGTAAGTAGTAGTATGTAGTGAATATATAAGTAGTGATCATAGTGAATATATATAGGTAAGTAGTAGTATGTAGTGAATACATAAGTAGTGATCATAGTGAATATATATAGGTAAGTGGTAGTATGTAGTGAATACATAAGTAGTGATCATAGTAAATATATATATAGGTAAGTAGTAGTATGTAGTGAATATATAAGTAATGATCATAGTGAATATATATAGGTAAGTAGTAGTATGTAGTGAATATATAAGTAGTGATCATAGTGAATATATATAGGTAAGTAGTAGTATGTAGTGAATACATAAGTAGTGATCATAGTGAATATATATAGGTAAGTAGTAGTATGTAGTGAATATATAAGTAATGATCGTAGTGAATATATATAGGTAAGTAGTAGTATGTAGTGAATATATAAGTAGTGATCATAGTGAATATATATAGGTAAGTAGTAGTATGTAGTGAATACATAAGTAGTGATCATAGTGAATATATATAGGTAAGTAGTAGTAGTATGTAGTGAATACATATGTAGTGATCATAGTGAATATATATAGGTAAGTAGTAGTATGTAGTGAATATATAAGTAATGATCATAGTGAATATATATAGGTAAGTAGTAGTATGTAGTGAATATATAAGTAGTGATCATAGTGAATATATATAGGTAAGTAGTAGTATGTAGTGAATACATAAGTAGTGATCATAGTGAATATATATAAGTAGTGGTATGTAGTGAATACATAAGTAGTGATCATAGTGAATATATATAGGTAAGTAGTAATATGTAGTGAATATATAAGTAATGATCATAGTGAATATATATAGGTAAGTAGTAGTATGTAGTGAATATATAAGTAGTGATCATAGTGAATATATATAGGTAAGTAGTAGTATGTAGTGAATACATAAGTAGTGATCATAGTGAATATATATAAGTAGTAGTATGTAGTGAATACATAAGTAGTGATCATAGTGAATATATATAGGTAAGTAGTAGTATGTAGTGAATACATAAGTAGTGATCATAGTGAATATATATAAGTAGTAGTATGTAGTGAATACATAAGTAGTGATCATAGTGAATATATATAAGTAGTAGTATGTAGTGAATATATAAGTAGTGATCATAGTGAATATATATAAGTAGTAGTGTGTAGTGAATATATAAGTAGTGATCATAGTGAATATATATAGGTAAGTAGTAGTATGTAGTGAATATATAAGTAGTGATCATAGTGAATATATATATAAGTAGTAGTATGTAGTGAATATATAAGTAGTGATCATAGTGAATATATATAAGTAGTAGTGTGTAGTGAATATATAAGTAGTGATCATAGTGAATATATATAGGCAAGTAGTAGTATGTAGTGAATATATAAGTAGTGATCATAGTGAATATATATAGGTAAGTAGTAGTATGTAGTGAATACATAAGTAGTGATCATAGTGAATATATATAAGTAGTAGTGTGTAGTGAATACATAAGTAGTGATCATAGTGAATATATATAAGTAGTAGTATGTAGTGAATACATAAGTAGTGATCATAGTGAATATATATAGGTAAGTAGTAGTATGTAGTGAATATATAAGTAATGATCATAGTGAATATATATAGGTAAGTAGTAGTATGTAGTGAATATATAAGTAGTGATCATAGTGAATATATATAGGTAAGTAGTAGTATGTAGTGAATACATAAGTAGTGATCATAGTGAATATATATAGGTAAGTAGTAGTATGTAGTGAATATATAAGTAGTGATCATAGTGAATATATATAGGTAAGTAGTAGTATGTAGTGAATATATTCCCTCACTTTCTGGGCGAAGCTGATGCGTCCTCCTCTGAGCAGGAGCACCTTGCCGGCCAGCGTGACGTCCTTCTCCATCACGGCAGTCAGGTCGCTCATCTGTCCGTACGACGCATACACCACGGGCCCCTGGGGGAGGAACACGCCGTTGAGCAGAGGTGAGCACATCCACCGGCCCCCCGGCGCCAGACCGCTCCCGTGCGCGAGCAGAGAGAGGGAGGAGCCTGAGGGTTGGCAGTGCCGCGCTGATCTAGGTCAGATTATAATCTCGCAGATTACCGGAACTACTGCATGTAGCAAATATAAACACATCTCTATTGATCTGTGCTATATCATCCATCTCTCTGAGTGTGTGGTTTGTACCTGGACGGTTCCGTTGGCGCTGTAGGCCAGGTAGCCTGACAGCTGGCCCACCTCGGCCCCCCGGAACTGGACCCGGTTGGAGCCCGAGGCCGGGGGGTCCTGCAGGCGCACGTAGTGCTCGTCCGTCCAGGTGCTCATGCTGGCCTCCTGGAACCTGGTCACCACCAGTTCGGCAAGGTCCTCGTCGCCAAGGGAACCGGCCTGGTGGCTGTCACTGGCAAAGTCACTAGAGAGAACCAGAGGAAGAGGAGGAGGGGGAGGAGGAGGAGGGGGGGGGGGGAGGAGGAGGAGGAGGAGGAGAGGGAGGAGGAAGAGGCGGAGGAGGGGGAGGAGGATGGAGCAGGAGCAGGAGGAGGAGGAGTAGGAGGATGGAGCAGGAGGAGGAGGAGGATGGAGCAGGAGGGGGAGGAGGAGGATGGAGCAGGAGGAGGAGGATGGAGCAGGAGGAGGAGGGAGCAGGAGCAGGAGGAGGGGGAGGAGGAGGATGGAGCAGGAGGGGGAGGAGGAGGATGGAGCAGGAGGAGGAGGAGGAGGATGGAGCAGGAGGAGGAGGGAGCAGGAGCAGGAGGAGGGGGAGGAGGAGGATGGAGCAGGAGGAGGAGGAGGATGGAGCGGGGGAGAGAGCAGAGACAGGGAGGCAGAGAGAGGAGGCAGACCTGTTCATATGTGGTCCCTTGCGAGTTGTAAGGTAACGGAACGCAACTGTACTTCTTCAGCAAGAGTATTAACTTCTGTTTACCAGACCTCCATTATGAAGTCCCTGATTGTGGTTCTACCAGCGCAGAACCACATATATCCATCCTGATCGTGGTTCTACCAGCACAGAACCACATATATCCATCCTGAGGGGCTTGGAGTGCCTTTAAAACATATACAGATGGATTTTTTGGTCAACCTCCGGGACGTCTGGGGGTGGTGGGCTACCTGAAGGTCTGCTCGAAGCCCGCCGCGCTGAGCTTCTGGGCCAGCAGGGTCTTGACCTCGCTCCAGTCCAGCTGGGGGGGGGCGCCGATCTCACGGGATGTGTCGGCGGCGGGGTCGTCGCTGTCCAATTGGGCGGCGGCACAGGCGGGTTCCACTTCCTGCTTCTGGTGTACATAGTAGCCAATCATGTAGCCTGAAAAAGATGAGATGGAGAGGGAGAGAGGGAGGACAAGATCACGATGAGACAGAGAGAGGGGGAGGGGTAGAGATCATATTACAGCCTGAAGCACTAAATCAACAATTAAGACGCACAATGACGTCTCAACCTTCTAGGGTTTCATCTCTACTCCCAATTACACAGCTTCTCTTTACTCTTGAGTTAAACCAGCCTCCAGGCCTCCAGGGCACCAGGCCTCCAGGGCACCAGGCCTCCAGGGCACCGGGCCTCCAGGGCACCGGGCCTCCAGGGCACCGGGCCTCCAGGGCACCAGGCCTCCAGGGCACCAGGCCTCCAGGGCACCAGGCCTCCAGGCCTCCAGGGCACCAGGCCTCCAGGGCATGGAAACAAAGCCCGCATTCCTTCCCTGTTTCTCATCCCGTCCGCCCTTCCTCCCTTACCGATGATGAAGATGAGGAGGGTGCATGAAACCAGGAAGCAGATGTTCTTGGCCGTGCGCCGGGGCTTGTGGACCACGTAGGGGCCGTCGCCGCCCTGGTGGTTGAGGTGGTCGCCCACGCCGTTGCCTCCCACCTCCTCGTCCATGTCGGACGACAGCTTCATCTCCACCTGGCTGTGCTCTCCCTCCATGTTCTCCGTGAGGTTGAAGCGCGTGTACGAGCGCGGCTCGCCATTGAACTGGAGGGAGGGAGGGAGGGAGGGAGGGAGGGAGGGAGAACAGGAGGAAAGAGTGAGAGAGGTAAGGAGAGAAGGTGTGCATGCAGTACTCTGCGGATACAGATCTGTCCAATCAATCAGAGTTTCTACACCAGTACACCAAACAGTGGCCACTTCCAAAAGTGGAATACTGGCCTTTTTCAGACAGAAATCTCAATCGCTCAATGGTACTCACTATTTTGGATATTGTTGTCCTTGCCTGTTCCATCTTAGCTGCCTAGGTGCCTGAAGGAAAATCAAATAAATGTGTGTTAATGTAGAAGAGCTAGCAGGTGTTCCAGGAGTCATGCTAGAAAGGCCCTTCTCCCACGCCCTCCTTCCTTCACAGCTCCAGGTACCACTGCTTGTTTATGTTATTTCCATATTCCTATTCCATTTCTTCCAAGGAAACCTGAATGGCCAAAGAGGTCCCTCCCCTTGTCCAAACACCTCCAGCAGCACCTGGAGAGCTGCTTATTAGAGTCTAGTCAGTTCCCAGCCACAGACCCTCACAGAGGGGCCAGGGACGGCCAGCCCTGCCTCTATGGGACGTCCAGGGACGGCCAGCCCTGCCTCTATGGGACGTCCAGGGAAGAAGAACGTTGTCTCAGGGCCATAAACGGTGGGCTCTCAGCAGGGGAGACACTCAAGACCTGGAACAAGACCTGGAACACTAGACTGATGGATATTTACCTTTCTTGACCCTTGACCTCTTCACCAGAGAAGCATGGGGTGGACTACAGTACAGACTGAAAACATGAGGCTGCCATTGGCTAAGTATGTAGTGCCTAGTGTGTAGTGGTCAGTCAGCGCATGGAGATGAGGTAGTTTTCTAAACTGGACAGAGGGTGACAGCAAAGCCCCAGGCTTATCATTATATGGATTAATTAATCATTTACCTTATTAATCATAAGAGCTAATTCTTTCTTCATGTAAAATACAATTATTTTAATGCAGTACTTTCAGTCCAGTTTGCAGTTGTCGTTTTATTCTTATTTTTATCTACCATTTTAACCGTTTTACATTTTTCTGTAAAGCACTGTGCTACATTTGTTTGTATGAACAGTGCTATATAAATAACGTTGACTTTGACAGTACAAACCACTTCTTTCCTCATAGTGAAGAATGAGTTCCTCAATGATTTCAGTGGAAAACAATACCTTGCCTTAGCACCTTGCACTGAAATAAGGAAGGAGAACCTCCTCGCATAACCACACACGGATGTAAAAACTATTACAATAACTATTACAATAACATTAACACACCTCACTTCTGCTTTCCTAAAATGGCAGCAGCTGCTGGCCCTGAAACCCAGCTGAGCTCTGGCTGCCGTGGCGCTTCACACCCTCGCTCATAACATTACCCCTGACCCTGAAACAATCAACCCTTTCACACACTCACTGACCTTCACCCACATTCTCCAGTCTCTACAGCACTGGATACATCCTGGCCTAGCTCACTGGATACATCCTGGCCTAGCTCCCTAAGCTCAGCTTGCCTAGGACTAGCTGACAGGTCTTTCAGAAATGGGCAAACTCCTGAAAAACGTGTTTGAGTCAAATCACCTAAGTCAGGCCTATTTGTATGTGTTGATCCCTGGGTGACCTCTAGTGTCATACTCTGCCCCAGTGGAGTGAGATTCCTGAGGACATGGCATGAGAGCAACTCTGGGCAAATGCCAGGACATATCCATGTAATGGCGGCGGATGGGGCACTGAGAATGCAGCTTCTAAAAAATCTATTTTCTGCCACGAAACGGTTGTTTTCATCAATCTGTCTTGATGAATCGCTAGTTGTGCTTACATAGAGAGCATAGGCCTGTTGTGGTTTTTCACATGCCTCTGTAATATGATCTTTAGAAACGTCTTTAGAAACAAAATAGCTTCCCCACTTGCTCCAGCACGCATACGCACAGCGCACAAGCGTTGCTCCAGCACGCTGTGCGCATGCGTGCTGGAGCAAGTGAGGAAGCTATTTAGAAGGGGGTTTAGAAGCTGCATTCTCAGTGCCCCGTCCGCCGCCATTACAGTACATGGATATACTTGGCTCGCGCTGGATTTTAATTTCTTCTACAGGCCTCCGAATTACACCAAAGTGATCTCAGTGAGTGAAACGTCTTATAATATGCCGTATTATAATAATTATAATAAGGTCCAGGTTGTCGAAAAACGAGCATTGTCCTTTAACTCCCATACAAAGGGTTGCTTAAGAAGGGTTTCTTAAAGGAGTAGTAAAGGGAAAAATCATGTTTAGTCCTGTTTTAAGGTTACTTATAATCATATACAATGGTTCAGATTAAAACGTTGACAAAACTAGCACTTTTGAGAAAGTATGATAATTGCTCTACCACCGTTTTTGGTCATACAATGGATGTGGGTGGGCACCGTGAAAAATCATTCAAAAACATGTTACTCTCTCGATTTCAAAGACAAGAAGCTCACCGAGGGGGTAATTGGTGTTCTGACATCAAATTCGCCGCAAAGTATGAATCCTGTAGGGTTTTATTGATCATTTTATGAAATCCATTGACTTGTATTGACGCGACCGTTGTAGATGTGTAGATCAATCCGCAGAGGGGATTCAGGAACGGAACTACTTACGGTAGCTATTGTTATTGTTTATGTTGCTAGGCTACCTAGTTTGCGGAAGTTTACACACGTATGTGCTGCGACTAAATAGTTATATGCTAAATGTTTTAAAAAGCCTTTCCAGATGAACTAGAATCTTACTTTATGGTGAATTATATGTCAGAACACCAACTAACACCTCGGTCAGTTTCTTGTCTTTGAAATTTAGTGTTTAACATGTTTTTTGAATGATTTTTCAAGGTGCCCAACCACATCCATTGTATGACCTAAACGGTGGTAGAGCAATTATCAGACTTTCTCAAAAGTGCTAGCTTTGTCAACGTTTTGATCTGAACCATTGTATATGATCATAAGTAACCTTAAAACAGGGCTAAACATGCATTTTCCCTTTACTACTCCTTTAAGAAGGTTCTTTATCGAGAAACGCGGCCATTGTAAATAGACCATATTCAAACCATATTGTAAATAGACCATATTCAAACTATATTGTAAATAGGCCATATTCAAACCATATTGTAAATAGACCATATTGGATTTTTAAGTTATTAGGAATAATTTATTAGAAGGAATTATTTATTGGAGGAAAATTAGTAGCCTACTTCATTGGAACTTGACTGAAGACAATAATTTAAAAAAGGGGGGTATTTTATCAAAATGTCCTGGACAAAGCCTTCTACTCTTGGGTGTGAAGAAGACATTCTTAGAGCTTCACCAGAGAAACACAATCCTTCATAGAGGAAATGAATAGTGAAGGAAGTGTTGTGCTCTGTTGGGCACGCAGCCTCACAGGTGCCAGAGGGCAGGTGTGTGCAGGTGCCAGAGGGCAGGTGTGTGCAGGTAGGAGAGGCTTCAACCTCTAGATATAGAAACAGGACAGGTAGTTCTGGTCCCTTGACTTCTCATGACTCTTTGCTTTTCAGCGTACCCTGAGTTTGATCATACAGCTGTATTTGTTTAGGTATTTCATTTATTTGACAGTGGCTTTTTTTTTTTTGCTATTGGCCGATTAATCGTCTATCGGCTTTTTCCTGCTCCAAACTATCATTATTACATTGGCCTTTAAAAATCCACTATTGGTTGAACACTAGAAGCATTGAAGCAGTACAAGTTCTTTAGGTGAGCCATGTCTGGAGGTCCTAGGACATTTTTATGTTTGTAAATGCCAAACATACCCAGCTCTGGTGGGGTTAATACTTTAATCAGCTTAGTAAACTATTTCAGATAGAGAAACCTATGGATTAGAGATGAAAATCTGTGTGTGTGTGTGTGTGTGCACCTTCTTATGCAGACAAATCATATAAAAAGTTAAATAAAATAATTAACCTCCACAGAGCTTTTTGAAAGGTGCGAAATAAACATTATGAATTTATCATTTTATTAATTTTGACGAGTCCGAAATGAAGTTGTGTAATCTCCATCTGAGGTTTGATTGACATCTCTAACAAGGCTCATAGTATTACCACATTGGTACCACTCAGTATCTCTGAGCGATCAAGAGTCAGAATACTATTGGCTCACAAGCCTGGTTATGGAGTTGTTGGATTTGTCTGAAAATTTGTCTAAAAATTGTCCACAGCCTTTAAAGGTAAGAGAGCCTGAAGAGAACATTCAGGAAACAAGGGGCCTTACATGACACCTCTAAAACAGACCCACCACAGACCAACCACAGACCAGCCACAGACCAGCCTATAGCCACAGACCAGCCTCCAACCACAGACCAGCCTCCAACCACAGACCAGCCTCCAACCACAGACCAGCCTCCAACCACAGACCAGCCTCCAACCACAGACCAGCCTATAGCCACAGACCAGCCACAGACCAGCCTATAGCCACAGACCAGCCTATAGCCACAGACCAGCCACAGACCAGCCTATAGCCACAGACCAGCCACAGACCAGCCTCCAACCACAGACCAGCCTCCAACCACAGACCAGCCTCCAACCACAGACCAGCCTCCAACCACAGACCAGCCTATAGCCACAGACCAGCCACAGACCAGCCTCCAACCACAGACCAGCCTATAGCCACAGACCAGCCACAGACCAGCCTATAGCCACAGACCAGCCTATAGCCACAGACCAGCCACAGACCAGCCTATAGCCACAGACCAGCCACAGACCAGCCTATAGCCACAGACCAGCCACAGACCAGCCTCCAACCACAGACCAGCCTCCAACCACAGACCAGCCTATAGCCACAGACCAGCCACAGACCAGCCTCCAACCACAGACCAGCCACAGACCAGCATCTAGCCCAGACCAGCCACAGACCAGCCTATAGCCACAGACCAGCCTATAGCCACAGACCAGCCTATAGCCACAGACCAGCCACAGACCAGCCTATAGCCCCAGACCAGCCTATAGCCACAGACCAGCCTCCAACCACAGACCAGCCTATAGACCAGCCACAGACCAGCCTATAGCCACAGAGCAGCCTCTCCTCGTCTGTATCTGCCCTGAGTGAGATCAGGACACATGCATGTTGGAGATAGCGGCGGACATCTTGAGACACACCCTGCCAGGAAGCAACAGTTCAAGCTTAAGACAGGCGTGGCCCAAAGCTCACACACATCCAGGATTAAGAGACAAGATACTCGACAGCAATGACTAACAAACGCACAGCGTCGGCCTGGTCACCAGTAGAGCCTGGACCAGGAGAGCCTGGACCAGGAGAGGCCTGGTCACCAGTAGAGCCTGGACCAGGAGAGGCCTGGTCACCAGGAGAGCCTGGACCAGGAGAGGCCTGGTCACCAGGAGAGCCTGGACCAGGAGAGGCCTGGTCACCAGGAGAGGCCTGGACCAGGAGAGGCCTGGACCAGGAGAGGCCTGGTCACCAGGAGAGCCTGGACCAGGAGAGGCCTGGACCAGGAGAGGCCTGGACCAGGAGAGGCCTGGTCACCAGGAGAGGCCTGGACCAGGAGAGGCCTGGACCAGGAGAGGCCTGGTCACCAGTAGAGCCTGGACCAGGAGAGGCCTGGTCACCAGGAGAGCCTGGACCAGGAGAGGCCTGGTCACCAGGAGAGCCTGGACCAGGAGAGGCCTGGTCACCAGGAGAGGCCTGGACCAGGAGAGGCCTGGACCAGGAGAGGCCTGGTCACCAGGAGAGCCTGGACCAGGAGAGGCCTGGACCAGGAGAGGCCTGGACCAGGAGAGGCCTGGTCACCAGGAGAGGCCTGGACCAGGAGAGGCCTGGACCAGGAGAGGCCTGGTCACCAGGAGAGCCTGGACCAGGAGAGGCCTGGACCAGGAGAGGCCTGGACCAGGAGAGGCCTGGACCAGGAGAGGCCTGGACACCAGTAGAGGCCTGGTCACCAGTAGAGCCTGGACCAGGAGAGGCCTGGACCAGGAGAGGCCTGGACACCAGTAGAGCCTGGACCAGGAGAGGCCTGGTCACCAGGAGAGGCCTGGTCACCAGTAGAGCCTGGACCAGGAGAGGCCTGGACCAGGAGAGGCCTGGTCACCAGGAGAGGCCTGGACCAGGAGAGGCCTGGTCACCAGTAGAGCCTGGACCAGGAGAGGCCTGGACCAGGAGAGGCCTGGTCACCAGTAGAGCCTGGACCAGGAGAGGCCAGCCGTGAGGAACCAGCTGCTGAGGCTGCTGGGAACACAGTTCAAACAGAAGTGATCTGGTCCAGGCTAGGACAGAAACAATATTTGGACCAGACTGTGAAAGCTTAGTTAGCCAAGACTAGTCCTTAACTAAGAAAGATGAACATGGAGATTCTCCATCGAAAAGGTCTTTTTAGTTATAGTCTAGGATTAGTTTAATCTGTCTCCAAAGGATCACATTCCCAGACTCAGACTGGGTCTGAAGACATCACGGTTGTAAAACTAGGTTTGACCCTAGTCTGAGTCTGGGAGACTGGCCTTCGTCCTAGAGACGACCTCTACCTGCCCTCCACACTGAGGAGACCTCTACCTGCCCTCCACACTGAGGAGACCTCTACCTGCCCTCCACACTGAGGACACCTCTACCTGCCCTCCACACTGAGGACACCTCTACCTGCCCTCCACACTGAGGAGACCTCTACCTGCCCTCCACACTGAGGACACCTCTACCTGCCCTCCACACTGAGGAGACCTCTACCTGCCCTCCACACTGAGGAGACCTCTACCTGCCCTCCACACTGAGGAGACCTCTACCTGCCCTCCATACTGAGGAGACCTCTACCTGCCCTCCACACTGAGGAGACCTCTACCTGCCCTCCACACTGAGGAGACAGGACGGGTCACTGAGGAGACAGGACAGGTCACTGAGGAGACAGGACAGGTCACTGAGGAGACAGGACAGGTCACTGAGGAGACAGGACGGGTCACTGAGGAGACAGGACGGGTCACTGAGGAGACAGGACAGGTCACTGAGGAGACAGGACAGGTCACTGAGGAGACAGGACAGGTCACTGAGGAGACAGGACGGGTCACTGAGGAGACAGGACGGGTCACTGAGGAGACAGGACAGGTCACTGAGGAGACAGGACGGGTCACTGAGGAGACAGGACGGGTCACTGAGGAGACAGGACAGGTCACTGAGGAGACAGGACAGGTCACTGAGGAGACAGGACAGGTCACTGATGAGACAGTAGAGCTGCAACAAACGACTATTTCAATAGTCGAGTAGTCACCGATTATTGAAACGATTAGTCGACTAGTCGTTTAATTTACTTTTTTATTTTTTACAACAATAACTGGGTTAATGTCATGAATATAAAATGCCTCTTATGGTATTTAGCCATCAGCTTTAAATTTAGCAAGACAAGAAAGAACAAACTTCCATTCAAAAATGCTTGTTTTACCATTTTGTCCTGCTGAGTGAACTCTGAACGCTATTGCGCAATGCGCATGTGCGACTCGGGGGGGACAAAAAAAAATCCCTCAGGCTATCCAGACGACAATAACAACAATTACATTTGTTGGCGACTATTTGTATTGTCGATTAGTCATCGATTAATTGACTAATCGTTGCAGCCCTATGAGACAGTGACAGGTCACTGATGAGACAGGACAGGTCAGACTGAAGAGACAGGACAGGTCAGACTGAAGAGACAGGACAGGTCAGACTGATGAGAGAGGACAGGTCAGACTGAAGAGACAGGACAGGTCAGACTGAAGAGACAGGACAGGTCAGACTGAAGAGACAGGACAGGTCAGACTGAAGAGAGAGGACAGGTCAGACTGAAGAGAGAGGACAGGTCAGACTGAAGAGACAGGACAGGTCAGACTGAAGAGAGAGGACAGGTCAGACTGAAGAGAGAGGACAGGTCAGACTGAAGAGAGAGGACAGGTCAGACTGAAGAGACAGGACAGGTCAGACTGAAGAGAGAGGACAGGTCAGACTGAAGAGAGAGGACAGGTCAGACTGAAGAGAGAGGACAGGTCAGACTGAAGAGAGACAGGACAGGTCAGACTGAAGAGACAGGACAGGTCAGACTGATGAAGTCAGCACCATCACCGTAAGAAAGCAGCACCTTCCCCTGAATTCCCAGACAGCATTGCTTCACCAGGGAGCAGGGGGGGAACAGGGAGGAGCAGGGGGGGAACAGGGGAGGGAACAGGGGAGGGAGCAGGGAGGGAACAGGGGAGGGAACAGGGGAGGGAACAGGGGAGGGAACAGGGGAGGGAACAGGGAGGAGAGCAGGGGGGGGAGCAGGGGGGAGGAGCAGGACAGTTGTTGAAGGACAAATCGTCCTGGACAGCTAATCAGACTGTTGTAGCGAGACAATTTGTCTCCTCCTGTCTTTTGTTGGGGCTGACAGTCACAGTGGTTGGCATGGAGAACTTTTAGAAACCCTCCGAGAGAGAGAGAGAGAGAGAGAGAGAGAGAGAGAGAGGGGGGGGGGGGGCAGAATGAGTTAGAGAAGAGAGAGAGAGAGAGAGAGAGAGAGAGAGAGAGAGAGAGAGAGAGAGAGAGAGAGAGAGAACCCTGGTGACCTTTAGCTCAGAAATAGACTCCAGTTAAAATGAGGTTCCTAATCTAGCCAACATTACAACACTGTGGTCCCGGACTCAGCTGCTGGAGGGGTGCGGAGCTTCAAGAGATGTTCCTCCAGAGATAAGGACAGGAGTATATATATATTGTTGATGTATTTATCCTATAAGGCTTCATGGTATTCATGGTTCACAGAGCATCTTTGTAAAAGTGACCCGTCTCAAAAAAACAAACCCTGTTTAAATAAAGGGTTAAAAACTAAAAGGCCAAGTAGATTTGTGTCAGTTTAATCCCCTGACCGGGGGAGGAGGGGGGAGGGGGGGAGGAGGGGAGGAGGGGAGGAGGGGGGGAGGGGGGCATGTAGGAGTCAGTCTGCTCCATGGTGAGAGAACATGTGAGAGTCACACATGCAGAGTTATCCCTGGGAAACAGCCAGACCCGAGGAGCAGGCAGGATAACACGCACACGCAGACCCCAGATCTGCCTACATCTGCCTCCGTCTGAACGAGTCAGACACACGCAGACCCCAGATCTGCCTCGATCTGCCTCCGTCTGAACGAGTCAAACACACACAGTCCCCAGATCTGCCTACATCTGCCTCCGTCTGAACGAGTCAGACACACGCAGACCCCAGATCTGCCTCGATCTGCCTCCGTCTGAACGAGTCAAACACACGCAGACCCCAGATCTGCCTAGATCTGCCTCCGTCTGAACGAGTCAAACACACACAGTCCCCAGATCTGCCTAGATCTGCCTCCATCTGAATGAGTCAGACACACGCAGACCCCAGATCTGCCTCCGTCTGAATGAGTCAGACACGATCTGCTCACTCAACTCTCTGAATTTAGAGAATGCCGACAATGAACAGTAGCCTAGCTGTTTTATTATAAAGTCACTATTGTGACTTATGTGACCTTTACTGAGAATAATAATATTACATTTTATTTGTAAAGCACTTTTATCCTTGTGGTGGGCTATTCAATTTAAATGCCACTCCTCAAATTATGTTCAAGGAATGGCTTTTCAATTGAATAGGCCATCACAAGGATAAAAGTGTTTTGTAAATAAAAAATATTATTATTAGTATTATTAGGCTATAAAAAGTCTGCACACACTTGGAGCTGTCAGTGTTGAAGTTGTTCAAGACTGAGCCGGTGGCCACGGTGGGACAGGGACAGGACTTTAAGGACAGGGAGCCAAAAACGTGTCCAGATCCGCTGCTGTGGGCTTGGTTGTATGAGTACTAACGCACTTATAGGCACAGTTAGGCTGAATAATAACAGTAGCTTAGGCCACCTTAATTTGGGGGTAACTTACGACAGTTATGCATTTGTCACGTCTACTTTGTACATGGACTGTAGGCACAGGCACGTGCATGGTGTCATTTTAACTTCTAACTGGCATTCTCGAATAACGGACGTTTTAATCGGTGGACCACCTGCCTCTGTAGACCAGGGGACTACCTGTCTCTGTAGACCAGGGGACCCGGTGGACGACCTGCCTGTAGACCAGGGGACACCGGTGGACCACCTGCCTCTGTAGACCAGGGGACACCGGTGGACCACCTGCCTCTGTAGACCAGGGGACACCGGTGGACCACCTGCCTCTGTAGACCAGGGGACCACCTGCCTCTGTAGACCAGGGGACCCGGTGGTCTGTCTGTGTACCGGGCTGATTTGGGACTATACTCTATCGGCCAAATAGCTTCCGCGGCGGCGGCAAAATGCAGCTCCTTCAACTGCCAGTCAGTCTGGAGACAGAGAGAGCAGATAGAGAGAGCAGATAGAGAGAGCAGATAGAGAGAGGAGATAGAGAGAGCAGATAGAAAGAGGAGATAGAGAGAGCAGATAGAGAGAGC
>NC_140257.1:1673200-1685700 GCF_949987555.1 Borostomias antarcticus | reverse complement strand
CAGGCTCTTAAACCTGCACATGAAGGCGTTGGTGAACGGCAGCTGAATCATTCCTGTTCACTCAATCTCCATCGGCGAAACATATCAAATAAAACTGACATTTATTTAGATGGAAAAAGTGAGAGATTGCTGCTCTAGGTAGTGAGGCTTACATGGTTGTTCATGGTTATGCATATTGGCTTCAGCCATTTCTGCCCGACTTGCACATTACATTTTCCAGGAACAACCGCAACACGGCAAAGACTGACGCCAGGGCCCGAGGTGAGACTGCTCCCATCTGGCCTCACCCTGCAGCCTCACCCTGCAGCCTCACCCTGCAGCCTCACCCTGCAGCCTTCACCCTGCAGCCTTCACCCTGCAGCCTTCACCCTGCAGCCTTCACCCTGCAGCCTCACCCTGCAGCCTCACCCTGCAGCCTCACCCTGCAGCCTCACCCTGCAGCCTTCACCCTGCAGCCTCACCCTGCAGCCTCACCCTGCAGCCTTCACCCTGCAGCCTCACCCTGCAGCCTCACCCTGCAGCCTTCACCCTGCAGCCTTCACCCTGCAGCCTTCACCCTGCAGCCTTCACCCTGCAGCCTCACCCTGCAGCCTTCACCCTGCAGCCTCACCCTGCAGCCTCACCCTGCAGCCTCACCCTGCAGCCTCACCCTGCAGCCTCACCCTGCAGCCGTCTGCCTGCGCCGGGCTGGGGAGCGGGGAGCACAGGGCAGTCAGGCTCTGCATGGAAGGTCTGGCTCTGACCTCACACACCACCAGGGAATCAGATCCCTTTCACCGGATCACTCTTCTTTTGCCACAGCTGTGAAAATACCAGTATACTTTCCTGGTTTGTGTTCAGACCGGGACAGTCAGATGAGTCTGGGGATTTATTTCCTGGTTTGTGTTCAGACCGGGACAGTCAGATGAGTCTGGGGATTTATTTCCTGGTTTGTGTTCAGACCGGGACAGTCAGATGAGTCTGGGGATTTATTTGAGACCTGCTGCTGAGTCAGAATTTTAGATTGTTAAAGTCGCACTGAAACGGACGTTTGAGATCATCTAACTTCCGTAGTTTGACGTATTTCCGACGCAAACAAGCTATGAGGGCGGGACATATGTTTAGAGGAATTTGATTGGAACTTTAGACAGTCCTTACAACAGCGTCAATGATGAAATAGTCCTTACAACAGCTAGCTTTTCAACACCTTGAGGCCTCGGAACTAACCAGTCACAGTGCTGGATGACAGGGGTTATAAACAACACAAACATAATTTTAAAAACGCATAATACATCCAGTCCAGTAGTGTCCTGTGTATGTAATTATGTGTGTTAACAGCGCTATCCCACCATTCAACCACTGGCCTGGGTGGCCGTTCAGAGGCTCCTCCCTCGCTGCTACGTCATAGTGACACAGTGGGACTGTCATGTCTGTCACCCCCTCACAAGGGCCCATAAACATGGATTTACAGTTTGGAAAGTTTAACAGAATGAGTTGTTAGTGAGCAGGCTAGTGGTAACAGTGTGTGCCGGACGTTGCTGGTGTCCCAGGACAGGAATGTAGATCTCCCCCAGCGTGGGTCTCTCCTGCGTGGTTCTGATCCGCTGATGCCCTGCCGGGCGCTAGGAGGCCGGTCAGGCAGCGTGGAACAGCCCAGCTCAACTGGTCACTCTGGAAGCACAGCTGTTGAAAGACAATCATTCACTTCAACAATTGACTTCTTTTCTTCAAGGTGGTACTCAGCAAAACATCCACTTTCTCAGGAACCTGGATTCACGCTGGCGCTGCATGTGTTCTGTTCCTCAGGAACCTGGATTCACGCTGGCGCTGCACGTGTTCTGTCTGCTGACCTGTCAGATGTCGCTGGCTAACACATGTTCATGTTTTATTTGAATCCCAAAATTATATTCATGTTAAATCCAATTCAAATCTACCCAAGATTCTACAGATATTTTGACACTATCATGAAAACCCTGTACCCTCCACACACACACACACACACACACACACACACACACACACACACACACACACACACACACACACACACACACACACACACAGAGTCAGTGTGTCATTTACTGCCAAGAGGAGAGATTTGGGAGTAGGATGTGTGCTTTTATTTCCTTTCATCCCTCAAAACAGTCTGCGGCCTACACTATATCACCACCCCCCCCGAATGGAAGCAGGTGGTGCGCTATCCACCTCCATGGATGCCACACACACACACACCAGACCAGAGGGGAGGTATCCACCTGCACACACACACACACACACACACCAGACCAGAGGGGAGGTATCCACCTGCACACACACACACACACACACACACCAGACCAGAGGAGAGGTATCCACCTGCACACACACACACCAGATTAGAGGGGAGGTATCCACCTCCACACACACACACACCAGACCAGAGGGGAGGTATCCACCTGCACACACACACACACCAGACCAGAGGGGAGGTATCCACCTCCACACACACACACACCAGACCAGAGGGGAGGTATCCACCTCCACACACACACACACCAGACCAGAGGGGAGGTATCCACCTGCACACACACACACACACCAGACCAGAGGGGAGGTATCCACCTGCACACACACACACACACACCAGACCAGAGGGGAGGTATCCACCTGCACACACACACACCAGACCAGAGGGGAGGTATCCACCTCCACACACACACACACACACACACACACCAGACCAGAGGGGAGGTATCCACCTGCACACACACACACACACACCAGACCAGAGGGGAGGTATCCACCTCCACACACACACACCAGACCAGAGGGGAGGTATCCACCTGCACACACCATACCAGACCAGAGGGGAGGTATCCACCTGCACACACACACACCATACCAGACCAGAGGGGAACTCCATCCAGGTCGGTGTGAGAGAGACATCGGAACATTTCCCACAGTGCTCTTCACAAGTCAGGACTAATCTCTCCTACCAGCCAGACATAAACAACAATTCGCTCAGCAAAGCCTTTAAGAGAGGCCTAATTATATGACTTTAAACTGATGTAGACTCTCCTCTCTCTGAGAAAAATACACATAGATCAGGTTCTCAATAAATCAAGATTAAACTTTAGTCCTCCCATATCACTTTTGTAAGGAAAGCGTTCAGGAAGCCGCCCTTTAGAGGGTCTGGGAGGTGTTGACTTAAACGGAATCAATCAATTCAGTCTAATGTCAGCAGGTGTGAGTATCACATCCAGTCATTTATTTTATTTTTTATTTACAGTTATTGTGTTAACCTTGACAATGTCTTTTTTAAGATCTTAATAAAATGAGGTTTTTAAAATGTCTTGTCAAATAAACTAAACTAAACTAAACTAATATCTTCATTCACAGTCTGTAGAACAAGGAGGAGTTTTTCTCTGGTGGTTCATTCTGATCCAGCTCAGCTCCTCCCACCCGTAACCAGGGAGCTGATCCAGCTCAGCTCCTCCCAGCCCGTAACCACGGAGCTGATCCAGCTCAGCTCCTCCCAGCCCGTAACCAGGGAGCTGATCCAGCTCAGCTCCTCCCAGCCCGTAACCAGGGAGCTGATCCAGCTCAGCTCCTCCCACCCGTAACCAGGGAGCTGATCCAGCTCAGCTCCTCCCAGCCCGTAACCAGGGAGCAGCTCAGCTCCTCCCAGCCAGTAACCAGTGATCTGCCCCGGCCACCGGGGTAAGGGTTTGAGGGTAAGGGTTTGAGGTCAGCTTCAGTCTGGAGTTTCCCCCAGTTTAAAGCTGCAGCACGTATGATTTTTGTACAATTTTAACAATTTAAATATTTCTATATAGAGCAAGTTTAGCACTGGAAACGCCAACAGGACGGCTACCATAAAGCTCATCTAGTCTGACCTGTTCTTAGTACTGGTAAACCACACGCCGGGAGATAAGATGACTGAACTTGGCGGTTTTCTGTAACAGGAAGTTATGTGTTTGCACATGGAGGAAGTCAGAATGCACTTTCACAAGCTCCAACATCCTTTTCTTTCTGCAAACACGCACTGAGCATGTCAGCTCCTGTTCATGTGTGAAGATGGTTTCAACAGATAACTTTGTGGATTGTGAGTGTCTGTTGCTGGGATAAACTCCTCCATATACCATCATCAACTTGTTCAAATGACAAATGTATGTCCACTTTATTTTGAGGGTTCCGCTATAGTCAATAGATACTTAAACCATTCAACTACTGTCCACTCACCCGATATCCAGCTGTTCAGATTCACTAATAGAACCCTGTAGGTTAATAGAACCCTGTAGGTTAATAGAACCCTGTAGGTTCTCTGGACGAGCTTGGACAGAACATGGAGCTTCTCATCTGTGAGCTCAGGAGCTCTCTCTAGATGTGGTCTTTGGCCCGAGGTTCTCTGTTCCCCACAGCAAGTCAGGTCTTGTATAACCAGAGGGGTAGTGTTTGCTGAGTCAGACGGTCAGGTGGACCCGCCTCCTGCTCCCTGCACACCACACCACACCACCCCACCCCACACCAGACCACCCCACCCCACCCCACACCACACCACCCCACACCAGACCACCCCACCCCACACCACCCCACCCCACACCACCCAACCCCACACCACACCACCCCACACCACACCACCCCACCCCACCCCACCCCACACCACCCCACACCAGACCACCCCACCCCACCCCACCCCACACCACCCCACACCACCCCACCCCACACCACCCAACCCCACACCACACCACCCCACCCCACCCCACCCCACCCCACCCCACACCACACCACCCCACACCACCCCACACCACACCACCCCACCCCACACCACACCACACCACCCCACCCCACCCCACCCCAGACCACACCAGACCACCCCACCCCACCCCACACCACCCCACCCCACACCCCACCCCACACCACACCACCCCACCCCACACCAGACCACACCACCCCACACCACACCACCCCACACCACCCCACACCACCCCACCCCACCCCACCCCACACCAGACCACACCACCCCACCCCACACCACCCCACACCACCCCACCCCACACCAGACCACACCACCCCACACCACACCACACCACCCTCACCACCCCACCCCACCCCACCCCAGACCACACCACCCCACACCACCCCACACCACCCCACACCACACCACCCCACCCCACCCCACCCCACACCACCCCACACCACACCACCCCACCCCACACCACACCACCCTCACCACCCCACCCCACCCCACCCCACACCAGACCACACCACACCACCCCACACCACCCCACCCCACCCCACCCCAGACCACACCACACCACACCAGACCACACCACACCAGACCAGACCAGACCAGACCAGACCAGACCAGACCAGACCAGACCAGACCACACCAGACCAGACCACACCACACCACACCAGACCAGACCAGATACAGACCAGACCAGACCAGACCAGACCAGACCAGACACAGACCAGACCAGACCAGACCAGATACAGACCAGTCCAGACCAGACCAGACCAGACCAGACCAGACCAGACCAGATACAGACCAGACCAGACCAGACCAGACCAGACCAGACCAGACCAGACAAGTCAGAGCGTCAGGTGGACGGTTCTCCTGCTCCCTGCTGACCAGAGCAGACGCTGGGGGACACAGCTGGGCAGCCGCAGGTGAAGAAAGAGATGCTGGGATTTCAAATACAGCAGGATGGAGCAGGATGCTGCCGACCTGCAGGCCTCCAGACCTGCTGACATGGACCTATCACCAGCCTGCTGACATGGACCTATCACCAGCCTGCTGACATGGACCTATCACCAGCCTGCTGACATGGACCTATCACCAGCCTGCTGACATGGACCTATCACCAGCCTGCTGACATGGACCTATCACCAGGCTCCTCATTCACATCAGTTACTATCTGCTCATTCAGACACTTTCAGACCAAACTATTTAAAAGCTTTTGCGCTAGTGTCGGGGCTAAGCCCCTTGCTCAAAGGCACAACGGTACCAGGCCATGATTGAGTGGCCTGGCACAGTCTGAACTTCTTTCACCTTCCCAGACGCCTGGGAGTCATTTACACACACACACACACACACACACACACACACACACACACGTTTCATCCTGCCTTCCTCGGCTGAACACTGAACACTACTTGTCTTGGCACTTTGCACTGGCCCAACAGGAAGGCTGAGAGAGAGAGAGAGAGAGAGAGAGAGAGAGAGAGAGAGAGAGAGAGAGAGAGAGAGAGGGGGGGGGCATAATGAGTTAGAGGAGAGAGAGAGAGAGAGAGAGAGAGAGGGGGGGGGGGCATAATGAGTTAGAGGAGAGAGAGAGAGAGAGAGAGAGAGAGAGAGAGAGAGAGAGAGAGAGAGAGAGAGGGGGGGCATAATGAGTTAGAGGAGAGAGAGAGAGAGAGAGAGAGAGAGAGAGAGGGGCAGAATGAGTTAGAGGAGAGAGAGAGAGAGAGAGAGAGAGAGAGAGAGAGAGGGGCAGAATGAGTTAGAGGAGAGAGAGAGAGAGAGAGAGAGGGGCAGAATGAGTTAGAGGAGAGAGAGAGAGAGAGAGAGAGGGAGAGAGGGAGAGAGAGAGAGAGACAGAGAGAGAGAGAGAGAGAGAGAGAGGGAGAGAGAGGGGCGGAATGAGTTAGAGGAGAGAGAGAGAGAGAGAGAGAGAGAGAGAGGGGCAGAATGAAACATTGCACAACTCAGATCTATTGTATGTCACTCTGAGTCCTAGTGATTATCCATGCCTTCGTCTCATCACGTCTGGATTGATGTCATTCTCTTTTTACTGGCCTCAGCAGAGCATCCCTGGACCGCCTTCAGCTGGTCCAGAATCCCGCCCAGGCTGGTGACCAGGTCCAATAGAACTCCTCATATTACTCCTGGCCTCCTTGCACTGGCTTCCAGTTAACCTCAGGATCCAGTTCAAGGCTCTTGTAATGACGTATAGAGCCCTGCCTGGTCAGGAACCTGTATATCTGTCTGACCTGCTCCATGCACACATGCTCCCCGCAGGTCACTGAGGTCAGCTGACCAGGCTCTGCTGGTTGACCCTCACCTGACCAGGCTCTGCTGGTTGACCCTCACCTGACCAGGCTCTGCTGGTTGACCCTCACCTGACCAGGCTCTGCTGGTGGTCCCTCACCTGACCAGGCTCTGCTGGTTGACCCTCACCTGACCAGGCTCTGCTGGTTGACCCTCACCTGACCAGGCTCTGCTGGTGGTCCCTCACCTGACCAGGCTCTGCTGGTTGACCCTCACCTGACCAGGCTCTGCTGGTGGTCCCTCACCTGACCAGGCTCTGCTGGTTGACCCTCACCTGACCAGGCTCTGCTGGTTGACCCTCACCTGACCAGGCTCTGCTGGTTGACCCTCACCAGGCTCAAGACCAGAGGGGACCGAGCCTTGAGTCTGGGACCCAGACTGTGGAACGCTCTTCCTCAGGACTTGAGAGCTGTGGCCTCCGTGGACATTTTTCAAGAAGCAGTTAAAGACGCTTCTGTTTAGACAGGCGTTGGTCCAATCAATTTGACTGTTTGTCTATGACTGTTGTCCTGTTTCCTGTCTTTTAATTTGACTGATTCTGTGTATGCATGTAACCCATGTGAAGCACGCAGAGCCCTCTCTGTGAGAAGTGCTATTTAAATACATATTTCTCACTGACTGTCAAACGGGTTATCAGACCGGCTCATTCAGGTCTCCTGGGCGGAGCCAGGCGTACCGTAGCAGGAAGCAGGACGTACAGGACAGAAGAAGACAGCCAGGCGTCTGCTGTAAGCAGACAGGTCTTCCCCTCAAGTGTTTGTAACACGCTGTAACCCTGAGCTCAAAAACCAAGGAGGAAATATGATCCAAACGAGTGGAAATGCTCAGTGGTATTTGGTATGAAGATGACAGAGTAGACAAAGAGGCATTCATTTCCTCCCTCAGTTCTTTGAAATGAGCTCAGACTAGGCAGGCAGGAAGTACAGTAGTAAATAAGACAGACATGTCAACCTGCTGTCATTATGCATCCAAGTCAATGACACTCACACAACACTTGAAGAGGAGTGCAGACCAGGCGCAGCGTGTGAAGACCAGGGAGCACAGAGATGATGCAACCCAGGAGGGCGGGGAGGTGAATGTAGAGGGTCCTGGGTGGGCGGGGAGGTGAATGTAGAGGGTCCTGGGTGGGCGGGGAGGTGAATGTAGAGGGTCCTGGGTGGGGGGGAGGTGAATGTAGAGGGTCCTGGGTGGGGGGGGAGGTGAATGTAGAGGGTCCTGGGTGGGGGGGAGGTGAATGTAGAGGGTCCTGGGTGGGAGGGGGGGTGAATGTAGAGGGTCCTGGGTGGGGGGGGAGGTGAATGTAGAGGGTCCTGGGTGGGGGGGGAGGTGAATGTAGAGGGTCCTGGGTGGGGGGGAGGTGAATGTAGAGGGTCCTGGGTGGGGGGGGAGGTGAATGTAGAGGGTCCTGGGTGGGCGGGGAGGTGAATGTAGAGGGTCCTGGGTGGGGGGGGAGGTGAATGTAGAGGGTCCTGGGTGGGGGGGAGGTGAATGTAGAGGGTCCTGGGTGGGCGGGGAGGTGAATGTAGAGGGTCCTGGGTGGGGGGGAGGTGAATGTAGAGGGTCCTGGGTGGGGGGGAGGTGAATGTAGAGGGTCCTGGGTGGGCGGGGAGGTGAATGTAGAGGGTCCTGGGTGGGCGGGGGGAACAGAGATGATGCAACCCAGGGCAGGAGGTGTGGAGGTGAATGTAGAGGGTCCTTGGTTTGGCGGGGAGGTGAATGTAGAGGGTCCTGGGTGGGCGGGGAGGTGAATGTAGAGGGTCCTGGGTGGGCGGGGGGAACAGAGATGATGCAACCCAGGGCAGGAGGTGTGGAGGTGAATGTAGAGGGTCCTGGGTGGGCGGGTCCCCTCAGTCACTCTGGAGAGAGAGAGATAAGCTATCAGCTGTGCAGCAGGACCGAGCTGGGCTCTGGGATGCTCCCTAAGACCTGCTGATACTGTTAGTGCTCCCTAAGACCTGCTGATACTGTTAGTGCTCCCTAAGACCTGCTAATACTGTTAGTGCTCCCTAAGACCTGCTAATACTGTTAGTGCTCCCTAAGACCTGCTAATACTGTTAGTGCTCCCTAAGACCTGCTCATACTGTTAGTGCTTGAGACGGATACATAGTGACCTGGATGTTTTGCGGTTGAAAAATCGTTTAGGTTGAAAAGAAAATAGCCCACAAAATGTGTTGAGTGGAAAAGATAACAAAGAATATTAAAAAGATAAATTACTTACACTTCCAATTTCAGCACAAAATATATTATTAGACTAGTAAAGACTAACCATGATGATAAGCAAAACTCATTTTGCGGATTTAGCATAAGCTTCGTCCTTCATACAATAATTCACAAACTTGAAATCCAAGACATCCAACCATTGCTTTATTTTCATGTCCCAGTGAAAACACAGGAGAACAGCGCCAGCCTGTGGTCAACAGGCAGAACAACACACCGAGGACCGCACCTCGCTGCTCAAACCTGGGGAATATTCACAAACGTGAATATGGATTTGTGAATTGAAGTTCACTAAAATATCTGAGTTTATAATTTGTTCCCTATGTCAGCAAATGCAGTGGTATTTTCTTATGAAAATACATTTCCTATGACAAGACCACACTCTGTTGCACTTTCAGAGAATCATTTAATGTATTCCCAAGAGAGGGCTTTCAACAAAGTACAGTATACTGTATAATCTTGGTAATTCCACAAACATTATCCAGAACCGTTTGTCAAAAATCTCAGCTTTTGCTTGCTTTAATTGTGGCTTCAGCTGCAAAAAAAAAAAAAAAAAAAAAAAAAAAAAGTAATTTATGACTGAATAAATAGGACATGTACATTTACTTTTAACAAACTATTGCCACACTTTGGATGTGTTTGCACAATCTACTGTAGGCATGCTAAGGAACCTGCTGTTACTGCTGTACTACTACCTGCTGTTATACACTTGTTTATTTGCACTCTTGTACATTTGAAATTCTGGAAATATTGTATCTATTGTAAATTTGTATTTTAGTCCTTGTTACTTTTTTGGCTTTTGGTGCTGTAACAGTGTTCTTCCCCTTGGGGATCAATAAAGTAGTACTACTACTACAACTACTACTACTACTACTATTACTACTACTACTACTACCACTACTACTACTACCACTACTACTACTACTACTACCACTACTACTACTACTACTACTACTACTACCACTACTACTACTACTACTACTACTACTACTACTACCACTACTACTACTATCACTACTACTACTACTACTACTACCACTACTACTACTACTACTACTACCACTACTACTACTACTACTACTACTACTACTACTATCACTACTACTACTACTACTACTACTACTACTACCACTACTACTACTACTACTACTACCACTACTACTACTACTACTACTACTACTTGTAGCCCCTGCTCCCGGTCTGGACCTGCGTTCCTGCCCTGGACCCCCGATTTGCCCCGGACCCCTGGTTCGCCCCGGACCCCTGGTCCACTCTGCTCGCTCCTGGTCCGGACCCTCGCCCCTGCCCGGGCCCCTGGTTCGCCCTGCTCACCCCCTGATCCTGGCCCTGAGCTCCTGTGCCCCCTGGACCTTCCTGGACCCTGAGCACCTCTCCCGGTGACTGCCCCTGCACTGCCCCCAGAGACTATTGTACACTTTGTCACTTGGTTTTGTTCTACCTCCTTGTGTGTTTGGTCTTGTGTTCGTTGTCTTGTCTTCTATGTTGGTTTGTGTCCTCCCAGCCCCAGCTCTAGACACCTGTCCCCTCACTAGTCTCACGTCACTCAAGTCCCTCCTCTCCTGGCCCTTTAGTTCCCCCCTCTGCTTCTGCCCGGTCCCTTTCCCTGTCCCAGCCTCGTTCCCCGTTCCCTTCCATTGTGTCCTTGTTCCTGTGTCCTTGTGTTGGTGTCTTGTTGGTATCCCTCCATGTCCTTGTCTGGGTGATTGTCTGCACCTGTGTCTCGTTATGTCTTGTTGCACACCTGTACATTGTTCCTTGATTGTTCTCCCTGAGTATATATGCCCTCCTGTTTCCTTTGTTCTCTGTTGGTTCATTGTCTATGTTAGTGCGTGTTTCCCCTGCGTTTCCTCCCGGTATTATTTGGATATTAAACTTATATTTTGAACCTGAGCTGCTTGCCTGCCGTCTGCTTTTGGGTCCTACCTCCACCAGCCTCAAACCCTAACAGAATGAACCGACCAATTATGGACCCAGCGGACGATTTAAGACAGGTACCATCGAACGTTTGGCGCTTTGTGGAGGCGGCTGTTAATGCCTTTCGCCTGACGGATGAAAAGATGTTTTATGAGTTGGCTCTCCAGGAGATCTCTAGCAGGCCTTTCTTGGCAGACTCTTTAGCCGGGACTACAAAGCGGTTGACCTCCGCCATCGCCTTGGCATCTGCCAGACTGCAGCCTGATTACAAGCCTGATTACCTCACTGTGATCGACTACTACTTGGACCCCACTGAGTAAATTGATCCGGGGTGGTACTGGTCTGAGGGCAAGGAGATGGCAGCGTCTCTCGGACCCCAGGTTCTTCCTGATGCCCCCCGGTGTCCTAAGAGGGCATCCAAGAGGCGGTGGCGTTCCCGTGGCAGCCGTTGCCTCCGCTCCTGCGCCCCGGCGTCTGCGCTCCCCAGTGCCCCGGCGTCTGCGCTCCCCAGTGCCCCGGCGTCTGCGCTCCCCAGTGCCCCGGCGTCTTCGCTCCCCAGTGCCTCGGCGTCTTCGCTCCCCAGTGCCTCGGCGTCTTCGCTCCCCAGTGCCCCGGCGTCTTCGCTCCCCAGTGCCCCGGCGTCTTCGCTCCCCAGTGCCCCGGCGTCTTCGCTCCCCAGTGCCCCGGCGTCTTCGCTCCCCAGTGCCCCGGCGTCTGCGCTCCCCAGTGCCCCGGCGTCTGCGCTCCCCAGTGCCCCGGCGTCTGCGCTCCCCAGTGCCCCGGCGTCTGCGCTCCCCAGTGCCCCGGCGTCTGCGCTCCCCAGCGTATCAGACGTTCCCCTGCTGACCAGCGGCCCAGTGACTCCGCTGTCCAGTGTCCTCGAGCTACGGCAACCCAGCACCCCGGAGCATCTTTTGTTCAGCGCTCTGGCGCCTCCTAGTCTCTGCACCGTGGGCACCTCCAGGTCTCCGTGCCACAGATGCCCCCTGTGTTCCATGCCTCAGTAATCCACGGAGTCCCAGCCGCAGCTGTCACCCATCCGTGACCTGCAGTGTTTCCTGGACACCGAGCTGCAAGCATCTCCAGTTCCTCATGTGCTCCAGTGGCCACCTGTGGTTGCATCCCAGCAGCCCTCCATGACTGTGCTCCAGCAGGCCCCATTGGCTATGCTGTTCCCTGAGCTACAAGAGACTCCTGTTCCTCATGAGCCCCGGCAGCCTTCCATGGCTATGCTCCAGCAGGCCCCCTTGGCTGTGCTGTTCCCTGAGCTACAAGAGACTCCTGTTCCTCGTGAGCCTCAGCAGTCCTCCATGGCTGCGCCCCCACAGGGCCCTGT